>NC_090223.1:4472366-4773824 GCF_024489055.1 Chanodichthys erythropterus
TTGGTGAAATACAAAAAGAGGTTAATATAGAAAAAAAAAAACCTGTCATTATTTAGAACAAGAATCATTTTCTGACATTCAAACACTGTATTTAAGGATCACAGTGCAGCCCAAAATACTCTTTAATTGTCATTTTAAATCTTTATATAAAATTTGATATCTGGACTTTAACCCTATAAACACAGTAACTGATATATTTTTAATTTTGGCAGATCAGCTCCTCCCACAGCAGTACATCATCAGTGAAGCTCCTCCCACATCACTCACATCATCAGTGAAGCTCCTCCCACAGCAGTTCATCAATAAATGCTGGAATATTCCCATCAGACGAGCATCAGAGCATCAGGAAGAGCTGAAATCTGCAAAGACTGAGTTTATTAAAGAGGACAGTGAGAACATGAGTGATCCAGAACCCTGCAGAATGAAACACACTGAAGATACTGAAGAACAAAGAGGTTGGTGTTTATTCTTCATTCATTCATGATGCTGAACAACATTCATGATAGAAAGATTCAAGCACTTCTGCACATTTAGAGAAACAGTTAATGTTCTTTTCTAACAAAAGCTCAGTAAAGGGAAGTTTGAGAAACTTTCATAATGATTGTCAACATCAGATCAACCTAAATATTTATTTTACATTATTTCAATATCTGCTTCACAGTTTGCAAGAGTGTTTCCAGAATTTAGGCATTTTCAATATAGTTTACAACATTATTATTTTTAATAAACTGTGAACACCAAAATGTTTGAAGTAAATGAACTTTCCAGAATGGCTGACAGGGTTGTAAGTGTAACTTGAGCAAAATCTCTTCTTACAGTAACTTTGGTAACAGGGTTGATGAATGCAGTCATTCATTTGTGTAAAAACTGAGACAATGGATTGAGATTATTTTCTTGTCCTCCCATCATGCTGTAGAAAGAGCCCAGATGATGTCACTTCCTGGGTGTTTTTGAAAGCAGGAAAATCATGTCAGAAGTAACAGGGTTGAGTGAATCATGAAGGACACTGATAATAACACATTTAAAGATGCAGTCAGTCTAGACTTTGAGCATGTGAACTTTCTACAGACGCTGAAACGATCATGATATGATGTCACACTCTGTGAATCTCTTTTAAAACATAAATAACAAACAATAATCATTTCAAAATGTAAAAATATACAATCTGCTCCACTTTACTGCAAACTTCACTCGATCTTGTGTTTCTGGTGTCCCACATTCACATGTGTATGAATGGAAGTCAGTGGAAGGAAAGTCTAGTGTGTCCGGCCCTTTATAATTACACAGTTTTAGGAAAATAAATCAAATATCAGTTTAAAAGTTGATGTGAAAATATGGCTGTTAATACCTCATTAGATATTTTTGTCATTGATCAATTATATTTAATAGTTCTCACTACTATTGATATTTTTTATAAATAAATCATTTCTCGGTCTCCTACTTTGTCTTTTCCTTATATCATGGTCATAGTGACTATTGATATTTCTGATATTTTTATACCATCATATGTCACCAAAGTCACCACATTTATGTTTTGGCTGTCTGGTCTTACTGGAATGATTTTTTTTTTTTTAATTAAAATAAATATAACAACAATAAGCTTATTTTACATAAAATATGGTACTTTTAGAGATAAATGAATACAAAAAATCACAAAAAGTACATAAATTGATTTTATCGAAAATAGTGATTTGACATTTATTAAAAAAAAATAAAAAATAGGATTACACCTGAGACCTTCATGCCCAAATTTGTCCACAAAGCACCAATTAAGAGTTGCTAAACGAAGGATGTTAATTTAAGGGAAGGTGGCAGAGCAGCCATTTGGAAAATTCTGTAGCCAGAAGACCTCCATTCAGTGCTCATTGTCTTAATTCAGCAAATCTACATTTAATAATTTGAATTGAAATTAAATTAAATGAATTGAATTTAAAATTGAAGTGAGATTAAGCGTAAAGCTAAATTAAATTGAAACTAAATTCAGTAAAATCAAGTGAACATCACAGGAGCGCTGGAAAGACGTACACACATTATATCTTCACCCAGACCTCTGGATTGTGTTGTTGAGATGACCGGTGAGTCTGAACAATTGGAAGATTAATGTTAAAGTTTCAGGGACATATGCAATTAATTTATGAAAACGCAAATGCATCAAAATGATCAGGATATTTTATAGCAAGTTTTATTTCATTTTGATGTACTGAAAATTAAATGAATCTTTTTTTCTCTTTCATTTCAGAGCTGATGGAAGTGAAGGAGGAGAGTGAAGAACTGAGTGAAGTGGAGGAGAAACATCATGACAAACCTGGAGAAAAACCTTTGAGTCGCTCAAAGACTAAAAAGACATTTTTAAAGAAAAGAAGAGCCAAGAAATCTACAACCTGCACTCAGTGTGGAAAGAGTTTCTCAACAAAACAAAATCTTGAGCGTCACATGAGAATTCACACTGGAGAGAAGCCGTTCACATGTGATCAATGTGAGAAGAGCTTCACACGATCATCACACCTTAAAGAACACATGAAGATCCATGCTGGAGTGAGACTGTTCACATGTGATCAATGTGGTAAAACATTTACTCAGTCAATAAACCTGAAGACACACCTCAGAGTTCATACGAAGGAGAAGCCATATTCATGTTCTGTGTGTGGAAAGAGTTTTTCACTGCTGTGTAGTTTACATGAACATGAGAAAATACACACTGGTGTGAGAGAGTACATGTGCTTTGAGTGTGAGAAGACTTTTACTAAAGCAAACTATTTAAAACTGCACCAGAGAATTCACACTGGAGAAAAACCTTACAAGTGTTCACACTGTGACAAGAGATTCAATCAGTCATCAAATCTGAAAAGACACGAGATGATCCACAGCAGAGAGAAGCCGCACACGTGTGATCAGTGTGGAAAGGGTTTCACTACTAAAAGTCACCTGAAGATACACATGAAGATCCATGCAGTGCAGAAACCACATCACCACAGTCTGAAATCATGATAAGTAATTCATCTTTATGTTCTGAGAAGAGACACAGAAGAGATCTCTATATGAATCTGCTATATAAATGCTTCATTCATTCATTCATTTATTCATAGTTAGCCGTTTCTCAATATGCGTTCTTGTCTGTTCTTGTGAAATTCATCAGCTGCTACCCAAGTACTGATCTAATTCAAAGTTCACATCTAGCCAAAGAAAATATCAAATCCCCGGACGTGTTCTTGATCCTTCTTGATCCTTTTATCGATCCTTACCGTCTTACCTCGGCTAGTCCTTCTGATGATTGCCACTGGCTCTGATGCCTCTGTAATGGTTACACATGAGATATAATTCATCTTTTGTATATATAACAGGTGATCTTTGGTCATGAATCTATAATTTGTTGAAGTGAAAGTGAAGTTTCATAACTTTACCGTTGTAGCCTACTGGAGCACTGACTTTGTGCGTTTGACTGAATTGTTTGCTTTATTTCTTATTGTAGCTTCTTATACCTTTTGCTTATACTTTTATAATGGTTATTATTGATCATTAAAACTGTCATTTAACAAAAAGAAACAGTGTTGTGTTTTATGTTTGCAGACTATATGCACATGTTACCTGAACCACATATGTTTAAAGTCTGTGTGAACCGGAAGTTGAAAATGACTTTTCTCCAGTGTTGTGACGTATTTCCCAGTGAAACAGAATATTGAATAGAGGGCAGCTTTTTTACTTTAGCGCTCCTCATCTCCATCTCTCGCTCATAGCAGACTAACGGTTGCAGAGGAGTGGTTTACGTGTTTTCAACCCAAGCCGTCAAACTGACGTTATCAGAGAAGGAACGCCATTCCAGACCGGAAGTAACTTTTCAGATTTTGATTAAAGATTACCGCAACTAATTTTTTCTGTGTTTTAACTTGCACGGATTAATTGTTCACCACAAGACTAGTAATATGCACTAATAAAGTAAATAGGGTCGATTTTGATTTAATCTGTACTTTAAAATTTTTAAAATGTAAATAAAATGTTCCTTGTCTAGTGTTGTCCTTCGACGGTTGTTAAGTTTACGTGTTTGTTGGTAGTTCTGATTTGCCTTTCTTGCCTACATCCGGATTTATCAGTTTTGCCTGGATTTACTTTTATTAAATCAGTTTGTGCTATGAAAATTATGTAAAATAATGAAAATAATTAGAGTATATAGAAAAAGTCTTTCACGTGTCATTTTACTTAAACAATTTGAATAAACGAGTCTGTGAATATATTTCTGTGAGAAAATTTTGGGCAATACATTTCTGGGCAAATTTTTATTTATTTTTTTCTCTCTCTCCATTTTAACACCTATTT
Source organism: Chanodichthys erythropterus (assembly GCF_024489055.1). Lineage (NCBI taxonomy): Eukaryota > Metazoa > Chordata > Actinopteri > Cypriniformes > Xenocyprididae > Chanodichthys > Chanodichthys erythropterus. Next base: position 4,476,678 of record NC_090223.1, read on the forward strand.
GCCAACTGTTTGCCACCTGATGTCACCTGTTGGAGTTTAGGTTCCTTGCAGCTGTCACCTTTGGCTTTGTCACGGTTCATGGATTCATTGACTCGCTCTCGTGTGTTTGTAATTGTGGGCGTCGCCCTTTATGGTCTGATTGTGATCTGTTGCCAGCTGTGTCTTGTTGAGGTGTGTATCTGAGACCCCTTGGTCTCGGATACCCGTTGCAGCCCTGCTCCACCCTGCTCATCACCATCTCATCTGCATCTGTTCATCTGCAGTCAAGTTATTGTACAGCGAATTCTGTCAATAAACATTGTTAAACTCGCACTTGGATCCTCTGTCTTTGTTACATTGCCGGACAGAACGATCTGACCACGTTCATGGATCCAGTGAGATCGACGGAGCTCCAGGAGCACTTGAGTCTTGAGTAGCGTTGGTAATGACGTTATTGACGGGACGCGCAGCGTTGTGGGGAACAGCGGGGAGAGCGATCATCCGTGCTGCTCCTCGTTCCCAGCCCTGTCTCAGGAGATGAGACGGGTGTTCGACCATTCGGTGGCGGGACGGGAGGCCGCTCACAAGCTCGCGGACCTGCAGCAGTAATTCGAAAACACAGCTGGCCCCAGGGTCTGCGCAAATATGCGTTTCCCCCAGTGAGCCTTTTCGCACAACTCTTGTGCAAGGTCAAGGAGGACGGGGAGCAGGTCTTGTTAGTGGCGCCGTACTGGCCCACTCGGACCTGGTTCTCGGACCTCACACTCCTCGCGACAGCCCCTCCCTGGCCGATTCCTCTGAGGAAGGACCCCCTGACTCAGAGACGGGGCACCCTGTGGCACCCGCGTCCCGATCTGTGGAACCTCCACGTGTGGTCCCTGGACGGGATGCGGAGGTTCTGAGTGATCTCCCGCAAGCGTTTTCTTAGACACCATCACTTCCGCTAGAGCTCCCTCTACTCGGAGCCTCTATGCGCTGAAGTGGAACCTATTCGTTGAATGGTGCGCCTCTTGCCGAGAGGACCCCCGATTATGCTCGGTCAGATCCGTGCTTTCCTTCCTGCAAGCAGGGCTGGAGCCAAGGCTGTCTCCCTCCACCCTGAAGGTGTATGTTGCCGCTATCGCTGCACATCACCACGCAGTTGAGGGTAAGTCCCTGGGGAAACACGATCTGATCGTCAGGTTCCTGAGGGGGGCAAGGAGACTGAATCCTCGCCCTTCCTCCGTACCCTCTTGGGATCTGACCCTGGTTCTCACAGCTCTCCGGGGTCATCCCCTTGAGCCTTTGCAATCAGTCGACCTGAAACTAATGTCTCTTAAAATGGTTCTTCTGGTTGCATTGGCTTCCCTTAAGAGGGTAGGGGATCTGCATGCATTTTCGGTCGACGAAGCGTGCCTAGAATTCGGGCCCGGTGATTCTCACGTCATCCTGAGACCCCGGCCTGGATATGTGCCCAAGGTTCCTACCACTCCCTTCAGAGATCAGGTAGTGAACCTGCAAGCGCTGCCCTCGGAGGAGGCAGACCCAGCCCTAGCTTTGCTCTGTCCCGTCCGCGCTCTGCGTGTGTACGTGGACAGAACGCGAAGCTTCAGGACCTCAGAAGGGAAAGGCTGTCTCCAAGCAGAGGATGGCCCACTGGATAGTGGATGCCATCGCCTTGGCGTACGATTCCCAAGGCGTGCCTTGCCCGCTTGGGTTGAGAGCCCACTCCACCAGAGGAGTGGCCTCTTCCTGGGCGCTGGCTCAGGGCGCCTCGCTGACAGATATCTGTAGAGCTGCGGGCTGGGCGACATCTAACACGTTCACTAGGTTTTATAGCCTACGTGTAGAGCCGGTATCCTCACGTGTACTCGCATCCACTAGCCGGTAGACGCGTTGAACCCACTCTAAGTGTCGGCTTGCAATGCCATTCCCGCCCCCTGGGCCGGATACGTGCATATTTTTTACTCCAGTCGTGTTCCCCGCTTGGCGAACCCTGTCGAGTTCCTCCGCCTCCCCCTTCAGCTCGGACATTGCGGAGTGTCTGATGCCAGGCCTACATCCGTCGCTGACGCTGTCTGTTGGCTGGGGCCCATATGTCGTGACTCCTCTACGTGAGCGGTTCCATATGTGTAATTGTCCACGGGTTTAAACTTCCTACGGCGAGCCCGTGTCTTTCCCTTAGCAGAGCCAGCTCTGCTGTCACCTGTCAGATGAGTGTCCCCCTACCCAGGTGGAGCCATCCCAGGGACCCCATATGTGTACTGCCCCCCGGGCCAGTCCATATGTGTATTCTCCACGTAAACTCCTCCCCCATTGGGTAGGTAGTGGCCTCCGCAGCGTCCCCTACGGGTTCGCTTCCCCAGTGTAGTCTAGTTTACTTAGTGGGTATGTCGGAACAGCAGTAGACTCTCTCGGCGTAAGCTCGTCCCCCTTCACCGTCCCAATTGGTGCGACGGGTGGCTAGAGCTTGCACTGGGCACTGGAAGGGGTTTCGTAACTGTGGCGCTTTATTTGGGATCCCAATTCGTCGGTCACTACTGACGTACGTCGAACGTGACCGACTGAAAGGGAACGTCTCGGTTACGTATGTAACCCTCGTTCCCTGAAGGAGGGAACGGAGACGTACGTCCCGTCGCCACAGTTTCTGTACCCTCGCTGTTGTGCGGACACCAGTTGTCTCCTCAGCAAAAAACAGAGTGCGATTGCATCTGCTTCCTATTTATATACACCTGTCGGAGGCGGTGCGCATTATGCAAATATCGCACGCCAATTCCATTGGCTTGTTTTAGTTCACTCGAAGCTGATAGGGCTCTCTAGCGATATCCCAATTCGTCGGTCACTACTGACGTACGTCTCCGTTCCCTCGTTCAGGGAACGAGGGTTACATACGTAACTGAGACGTTTAGTTTACCTGTAGTTCTCCCAAAAAAACGTGAAAGACTCCCTAAAAAAATATCACTCAACAATGAGATGTTAAAAAGCCAATAAGCACTTCTAGGTTTAACAGAACCTAAAACAAAAAACACATTGCACCATGGCATGGTCTAAGAAACCTATTGGAGTAATTGAACAGCTTTTAAAAATGTTGAGCTGATGTTTAATATAACGCACTGACACTAGTGTTCTTGTCATAGGTTTCTTATTAAGATTATATTTTATAAAACATTTATTGTGATATTTAAGAACCCTTTTGCCCACAGTATGTTTGTTCAGTGTGTTTTGTTGTGATGTACTGTATTTAGTGAATGTCTCTCTGCAGACAGATGAAGGTGGTTTAATGTGTCTTCAGTTTCTCAGATCTTTATAGTCAGCATTTAAACACAAGCTGTCTATGTAGGGAGTGAAGCCAGTCACTAGACTTTGAAACAGAACCAGTGACCCCTGTGAAATAAATGACCAGTTAAAGACAAGAACAAGAAAAAGTGAAATATCAAAATACTTTGGTATCATTTTTGTTTTATTTCCATCAATACATACAATAAAAACAGAAAAATGTTCCAGTAAAGAACAATATTGCATGACATTTCAAAGATGTGCTTTTGTTAGTCGATGGTGTTTTTCAGGAAGTGAAATTGTCTGAACTAATGCAGTCTTCATGTTAGACTTCAGCAGATTATATGGCTTTTAATGAGGTTTGGCTTAATCTTTGTGAGTTTTCAGCTAAGTAAATGCAATAACAAAAGTAGGAAACCAAAGTATGAACGAATCATGCCCATTCGTGGTCCAACATGACTGCGCACCAGTGCACAAAGCAAGGTCCATAAAGACATGGATGAGTGAGTTTGGTGTGGAGGAACTTGACTGGCCTGAACAGAGTCCTGACCTCAACACCTTTGGGATGAATTGGAGCGGAGACTGTGAGCCAGGCCTTCTCACCAACATCACTGCCTGACCTCACAAATGTGCTTCTAGAAGAATGGTCAAAAATTCCAATAAACACACTCCTTCCCAGAAGAGTTGAAGCTGTTATAGCTGCAAAGGGTGGGGCAACTTCATATTAAACCCTATGGATTAAGAATGGGATGTCATTAAAGTTCACATGAATGCAGGTGTCCCAAAACTGTTGGCAATATAGTGCATCTCATTATTATGAGAAAGTATCCCATTATCACGACAAAGTAACATTACGAGAAAGTATGTAATTATCTCATTATTACAAGAAAGAATCACGAGAAAGTATCTCATCTCATTATTATGAAAAAGTATCTCATTGATCTCATTACAAAATCTGTCATTAAGAAGATATATATTCTGAATATTAAGACTATGATAAATTATCATTATTATGTGAAAATAAGTCATAATTATGAGAATGTTTCTCATTACTATGACTTATAAATTCTATATTTTGTACTCAACTGTGAAAAACTGACTGGATTTTTATTTCAAACATGTATGTGTGAAAATGTGGCTGTTAGGAAACTAACTCAGTATATACAGATGAAATTCTTACCATGATTTCTGACTGTGGTGATGTGGTTTCACTACTGCATGGATCTTCATGTGTATCTTCAGGTGACTTTTAAAACAGAAACTCTTTCCGCACTGATCACACGTGTGCAGCTCCTTCGTATGAACTCTCAGGTGTGACTTCAGGTATGATAACACAGGAAATGTTTTGCCGCACTGATCACATGCGTACGGCTTCTCTCCAGTATGAACTCTCATGTGAACATCAAGACTTTGTTTATATGTGAATCTCTTTTCACACTGATCACACTTGAACGGCTTCTCTCCGGTGTGGATCCTCATGTGAACCTGAACATTTTTTTTGTTTGGGAAACTCTTCCCGCATTGATCACATGTGAACGGCTTCTCTCCAGTGTGGATCCTCATGTGAATTTTAAGAGAGTTTCTGTTTGTGAATCTCTTCTCACACTGTTCACACATGTACTGCTTCTCTCCAGTGTGGATTCTCATGTGTTCTTTAAGGTGTGCTGATTGTGTGAAGCTCTTCCCACATTGATCACAAGCGTATGGCTTCTCTCCAGTGTGAACTCTCATGTGTCCTGTAAGATGAGCTAATTGTATAAAGCTCTTCCCGCACTGATAACAAGTGAACGGCTTCTCTCCAGTGTGAAGTCTCATGTGAAGCTCAAGATATTGTTTGTTTGAGAATCTCTTTTCACACTGATCACACTTGAACGGCTTCTCTCCGGTGTGGATCCTCATGTGAAGCTGAACATTTTGTTTGTGTGGGAAACTCTTCCCGCACTGATCACATGTGAATGGCTTCTCTCCAGTATGAACTCTCATGTGACGCTCAAGGTGACTTTTGTTTGGGAATCTCTTTCCACAAGGATCACACTTGAACGGCTTCTCTCCAGCGTGAACTCTCATGTGAACCTGAAGATTTTTTTTGTTTGGGAAACTGTTTTCACATTGATCACACATATATGGCTTCTCTCTGGTGTGGATCTTCATGTGGTGATTAAGACTTTTTTTATTTGTAAATCTCTTTCCACATTGATCACATGTGAACGGCTTCTCTCCAGTGTGAACTCTCATGTGAAGATTAAGTCTTTGTTTGATTGAGAATCTCTTTTCACACTGATCACACATATACGGCTTCTCTCCAGTGTGGATCCTCAAGTGAACATCAAGATTACGTTTGTTTGAGAATCTCGCTCCACACTGATCACAGGTGAATGGCTTTTCTCCGGTGTGGATCCTCATATGTCCTTTAAGGTGTGCAGATTGACTGAAACCTTTCCCACATTGATCACATGTGAACGGCTTCTCTCCAGTGTGAACTCGCATGTGAACCTCAAGATGTTGTTTTGTTGAGAAACTCTTTCCACACTTAGTGCAGGTTGTAGATTTCTTGGCTCTTCTTTCCTTTAAAAATGTCTTTTTAGTCTTTGAGTGGCTCAAAGGTTTTTCTCCAGGTTTGACATGATGTTTCTCCTCCACTTCACTCAGTTCTTCACTCTCCTCACTCTCTTCCATCAGCTCTGAAAAATAAATAAATAAATAAATGTTTAATTTTTTTTCAGTAAATCTTCCAGTTATTATTTTTTAAATATTATAGGCAAAAGTAAAATGTTTGTGTAGTGGGAAATGATGATTTGCTGCTCAAGAAACAATTTTGATCAGTGTTGAAAAACAAGTTGTTTTTAACATTCTGATGAACAGAAAATTCAAAAGAACAATATTTATCTGAAATGGAAAGATTTTGTAACTTTTTATGTAACACAATATAAGGCATCTTGTGTATCAAATCATCGTAAGTCTAATGTGACCGTCCCTTAATAATTAAAAGATTTTCAGTAAAATAAATTAAATATTAATCTAAACCTTAGAGCCCAAATTATGGCACTATTGTCTATTTTTTTAAGTTATAATCATGCTAGATAATAACTTTGTTCATCAAATACATTTTTATATTAGAAAGGATTTCTAATTATTAAGGATTTCTATTTCTGAAGGATCATGTGACTGTGAAGACTGGAGTAATGATGCTGAAAATTCAGCTTCGATCACACGAATAAATTAAATGTTACTATATATTCACATAGAATATGTATAGTTAGATTACTTCTAAAGTAAACTTGATTTAGTGAATAATCTACAAACAACACATTAAATCATCAAGTCTCCTCACATTCATTCTCTAGTTCTTCACATTCGTCATTGACAGGCCCAGCGGAGGGTCTTTGTCTCCTCAGGTGTGAATCACAGCATTATTCATGATGCTTCACGCCCTCGACACATACAGCCATTCTGACACTAAGAGTGTCTTACAAAAGATAAATCACTATATTGTTTCGTATAGGACTGACCCCTAATAATTGACTAACCGTTAGTGAGCCAGAAGAGGCTTGATAGACCAAGATTTGATTAGTTAGTCACAAAAAACTTAGCAGGAAACCCAAACATTCACCCATCATTCATCAACCTCGAATATGGCTTATCACTTGAAACATGTAAGCAGTAGTAACTTTACAATCCTCTCGCTCTAATGTTAGTCTGGTTCGATCAATGTGTGCTGTTATCTGGCTCATGTCCATATGTTTGTGTGGAGAGCGTGTTTACTGCATGACATGGAGGCGCCGGTGCGATCTGTCATGTCTATCATTGTGCTGAATACAGTGCAATCAGACTTTAACCATGAAAATGTTTTTAAGAAACTGATAAAAGCACAAATATCAGGACATGTCAAAACTTCTGCCCCAAAACCCCCTCAGACCCCAGAGGATTCAGTTATATTGAGCTTTGTTGGTAAAATGTCTGCTGGAATGTTGAAAAATGTTTAGTGTTAAAATGTAGTATTTTAATTGTTTTTTTTTTTCTTTACAAACCATTGTTGTAACGAACTTAACCTTTTAGAATGTTTTAAAAACTATTCATGTTGAGAGCACCATACAAAATACGCTTACAGACAAATATGACCATGATATAAGGAAAAGACAGAGTAGGGGACAGAGAAATTATTTATTTCTAAAAGACATCAAATTTAAATAACTCAAAAAAGTACCAGTGTGTTTGCCACATTGAGAATGTTGCGTAGAATCAATCCTTCATTTATGTACTACATGCAAATAGTGATTAGCTAAGTGCCAAAGTGGGCTAAAAACATGCTAAGAACTGTATAAAAACTACATAGTAATCATCTGTGACAACTACCAACCACCAAGTAACACCATAGCAACCACCCCAAGTACCTTAGTAACCATTTAGCAACCATCCAGGTTACCTTAGCAACCAAGTGACATTTTCTTCAGGAAATGTACATTCTAGAATTATAGTATTCCCCAGTCATTTCCTATGGTGCCGATTTTTGTCCACAAAGGACCAATTAAGGAGTTTTCTTTTTTAACATTGGATAATCTAGTCCATTATTTTTTTGTGATTTTTTTCTTTGAAAAGTAAGACAAAATAATAAAAAGCAAATTTAATTTATACAAAAGTGAAAAAAATGGCAAAATAAGTCTTTTAAAAAAGGTGTAAAAAACATTCTGTATTCGGCCAAGTGTTTCATTATATTTGGTTCCGGTGCATCTCTACTCATTATTATGATTTTTATACAAGCACATGACACGGCTTAGGGTTGAGCTCTGAGTATGAATAACTTCTATAATTTATTATAAATACAACAGTAACTATAATGACTAGAATTATGGCAACATTGTCTAAAGCTGTGAACCAGATATAAAATAAATATAAAATAAATCAGTTAAAATAATATTTAGTTTGACTTGATGCTGAAAATCAATATGAAAGTTTCTCAAACCTCCTTTTACTGACCATTTGTTGAACACAAACAAATAAGACATGAATCTTTCTATCATGAATGTTGTTCAGCATCACGAATTAATGAAGAATAAACACCAACCTCTTTGTTCTTCAGTATCTTCAGTGTGTTTCATTCTGCAGGGTTCTGGATCACTCATGTTCTCACTGTCCTCTTTAATAAACTCAGTCTTTGCAGATTTCAGCTCTTCCTGATGCTCTGATGCTCGTCTGATGGGAATATTCCTGCATTTATTGAGGAACTGCTGTGGGAGGAGCTTCACTGATGATGTAATCACAGTGGGCGGCGATTCACTAATAATGTGATTGCAGTGGGAGGAGCTGATCTGCCAATATCAAAAATATATCAGTTACTAAGTGTGTTTTATATTGATGTCTTGATAAGAGAATATAAATAATGTAAAGTCTTCCAAATATAAATAATGATAAGAAAAAACAGATGCAGCATGAAGACAGCAATAAATGTAGATATTTGTAGTCATCAAATCCCCTCAGTCTGTTGACAGCAATGAAATGAGCTTTAAGTGTCAATTTACAGCAGATCTGAAGACATCAGCATAATAAATGAGGTGAAAACAGGAACTATTGACATGAAATAAAGAGTGTTTTCAGCAGTTTCTCTGTTAATATTGATGATCCTCAGACTATCAACACTCATTCAACAAGACATTCAGATCATCTCACTTTATTCTGAGTGTTTGCTGTTAGAAACTGATTATTTGAGTCAGGATATATGAGAAATAGACTATAAAACTGCTCTATTGAAAGACATTACTGTTATTTCTCTAAAGCTAAATAACTACAGCATACAATATGTCCATATTAATCTAAATATAGTCTGATTTTATGATAACTGCATTAATTTCAATAAAGTAATTCAGTGATTAATATGTTGCAGTTTTTAATAGCAGAAACTGACAATGTTCCTAAAACCTTTAAAAATAAAGAGAAGCACACATATTTAATCTTTCCAGTATCAATCTGTTCATATTTATCTCTATTAACATTGAAGTACAGATTTAAAATATCTCATGGCTCATTATAGGCTCAATGCAAAGTATTTAACAGGATCATATATTTTAATAATATGAGTCATTCAGTAGCAGTTCTTCTCACTCCAAACACTGAAACTGTAATGACTCATCCCTAGACATGGGATCCATTTTGTAAGCTTTATTAAAAGTATGCGTCGTCGTACAGGCAGGGGTCAGAACCAGCAAACACAGCAATGAAGAGCAGGCAGAATCGTGGTCGGAAACAGGCAGGAGGTCAGGGAAACAAGCAAGATTCACAGTCCAAAGAACAGGCACTAGGTCGGTGGGCAGGCAGCAACGGGTCAGTAACGAGAAACATACAAAGACAGCAACAGGTAATCCAACAGGGTATAAACGCTCAGAATTGTCAGCCGGAGCAATGATCAAGACTTCGCATAGCAACAGTGTCTGGGAGCTGCTAAATAGTGTTCATAACGAGTAGCAGCTGGCGAGTGATCAGAGTCCAAGGCACGGGGTTATGGGAAATGTAGTGCGAATCAGTATACATGGATGAGTGGATGCGTGAGTGTCAGTATTCAGGAGATGGAGCCCTCTGCCGGCCAGTAGAGGGAATCACGGGGTTCGTCTCCATGACAGAAACAATGGTGAGTTGTGACTGAGCTTCAGCAGTTTCAGTGTTTTTTGTGTTGTCAGGATCAACAGTCTCTGTTTGGTTAGAGTCTCCAGGGTCATTCATGGTCCCTGTTTCTCCTTTTAACACCTCCAGAATCCAGCTGGACACTGTAGGATCTCGAGTCGATGGGCTTCACCACTGTGCCCTTTCTTCAGATCTTATGAGGCTCGAATGCTTGTATTCTCACAGTCACCTTGTTTTAGTGCATCTTGAGTCTTTGGCTGATCTGTTAAAGTATGTTTGTTGCAGTTGTTGGAGGCTGGTTTTCATGGGTAGTCGTGTCTTAGTCACCACAGAAAAACCAGCAACAGTGGCACTATTCTGTCTATTGCAAGAATGTTCTCATAACTCACTTTGATTAGCTTAGAAATGCTGTGAGACCTTGAGAAGAATCTGGGAAACTTTGGGAAAGTTACATCTTGCATCAATCAAGAAGATTAGAGGCTTAAAACAGTGATACGTCAGAAATATAATTTATCACAAAAACTGAGTCATAATATATTGAGTCATAATTTAGAATATTTTAAGACTTTGAACAAGAAGATACACAGAGAAGTATTCTGACCAAATTGTCAGTCATTTAAAATGAATAGTTTAGGCCAGACTCGACTTACTTTACCTAACCTGAGAATAATAAATAATATGGTTAAAAGTGTTGATCAGAGAACACACCGCAAAACAATCTGACATATTAAAAGATTCACCCTTGATATCCAATAGCCTCCCATATACATTTCAAAGAGTTTGTTCTAGTCAGTTTAATGTTCATTCACACCACGAGGCTTCATGAAGTCAAACTTACTATGAACTTTAAACAAAACTTTTTCCAAAATAAACTGAAATGATCTCATCACAGCTTTACACAACCAGCAGAAAGATGAGCAGCGTGTTGTTTTTTGAGTGATTGTTATTTTTATAGATGGTTTTGTCGTTTACAGTATTTGGCGCGTCTACCGTTGGCTGCAGATGATGTCACCGCTCATGCGCGCCTTCCTCTCATTCAGTTTCAGCGGCGAGTCTTCTGAGGAGAGTCGAGCAGTTCACGGTATTTCTCATATTTACACGATCATCAAACACACTTTATACAGTTAATGGGGGCAAGTTTCCAAGCACTGAAAATAATTTATGTGGCCCTGATAAGATCTACGGTGGACTATGGCAGTATAGTGTATTCTTCAGCAGCTAGATCCCATTTAAAACAATTGGATCTGATTCAGGCTCAGGCGTTGAGAGTGTGTAGTGGAGCTTTTAAAGGAATTAAAATCAATAGAAGAACATCTAATAATTTAGCAGTATGTAGTGGGAATGATTGCAAATTTAGTTGCTTTGCATAGGGTGGAAAAAGGAAAAACTGACAAAATCATAATATGTACAAACTCCGCTTCAGCTCTTGTTCGTCTAATATCGTTCCATTCAAGTCGACAAGATATTCTCTACTCAGTTACAAGAATAACACACCAGGGTGGACTAGTTACATTTTTATGGGTTCTGGCGCACATAGGAGTGGAGGGGAATGACATAGTGGACAAGGTCGCAAAGAAGGCATTAAAGAAGGAAAATGTAGAAATGCAAATAAGAATCAGTAAAGCGGACGTAAAATGTATAATCTGAAAAAAAAATAAAAATAAATAATAACCAGAAATGGCAAGAAATGTGGGATAGTGAGGAGAAAGGGAGACATTTATACCATATCCAAAAGAGTATTAAAGTAAATAAGGTGGGCAGTGGAGATAGCAAAGAAGAAACGGTACTTACGAGACTAAGACTGGGAACACTGTGCTCTGAATAAAACATAACAAGGGGTGCAGAAACTCACTTTAAAAACAATACTAAGTATGAATGACAGATACTGGGCTTTATTATAGGATATAAAGGTAGTTTTTTTTTACCTCTCCCTGATTCTGATTCTGGATATTATAGATTATACTGTAAACTTACTGACTGATCCGCACTCCGGAACAGAAGGTGGCGGTAATGCACCATTAAGCTGGATGCCAACCGCCATTAAAAAAGAAGAAGAAGAGCCTTTATACAGTTTGATCAAACGACAGGCTCATTTCTGTGTTGTTTTCATCGAGCACAGCGATACTTGTGTGTCTTCTCTGTCTTCTTCCTGCTGAAATAAACATTTAGGCGATTTTGTGTTCTTTTTTGTGATTGTTTCATGTTTTATAGTGAAAACTGTTAAGTCAAAGTTTGAAATATGAGGGGAATTGATGGGAATCGATCTCTAGTTTTGCTGCTGCCATTTTATTTCTACTCTTTTAACATCTTTAGATCATCTTTGTCACTTTACAGTATTTAAACACACAGGAACAGAAAGTGTTAAATTCATTAAGCCTAACGAGACACATGAGATATTTTACATCAATAAATAATTGTATAATTAATATAGAAACGTAAATAAAAGCTTCTCACCAGAAACATTGGTTTGTGATGCTGTTTATTTTTTAAATATTTTATAATAATTGCACGTTGTTCAATCTAATTACATTATTGCAATAAATATAGTTACTAGAAGATCAAACTATTCATTGTCATTATGCTGCTGTAGTTATTTATTTGTGTTTGTTGTATTATTGTTTTATCCATGTCATATTGTGAGAAATATCAGTATTGACTTTCAATAGAGCAGGTTTATAGTCTTTTCTCATATATCCTGACTCAAATAATCAGTTTCTAACAGCAAACACTCAGAATAAAGTAAGATGATCTGAATGACTTGTTGAATGAGTGTTGATAGTCATCAATATTAACAGAGAAACTGCTGAAAACACTCTTTATTTCATGTCAATAGTTCCTGTTTTCACCTCATTTATTATGCTGATGTCTTCAGATCTGCTGTAAATTGACACTTAAAGATCATTTCATTGCTGTCAACAGACTGAGGGGATTTGATGACTACAAATATCTACATTTATTTCTGTCTTTATGCCTTAAATGTTTTTCTTACAGTTCTTTAATACTTTTCTAGATGTCTGCAATTATTTTAAAGAAGAAACAGAATAAAGTTAGAATTAGAAACAAAAAGTTCTGAATTAGCATCAGTTGCTTTACGATAGATGGATATAAATGCTTCATATAAAAGAAAGAAAGAAAGAACTTGTCATTATTTAGAACAATAATAATTTTCTGACATTCAAACACTGTATTTAAGGATCACAGTGCAGCCCAAAATACTCTTTCATTGTCATTTTAAATCATTATATTTTGCCACTTTCCTTCAAACCACTAGATTTCATTCATTTGTCATCAAGAAGATTTTAATCATTTAAAATATAATTAAATTTAGTATGATCTCTTATTATTTTATATATTTTATTAAGTACAGGTTAAAATAACCGTTGGTTCATTTTTACATTAAATATATCTGTTACACTAAATGATGATGGAAGATTAAAACATTTTTTTTTTCACAACAGTAATTTGAAACATTAAAACAGACACATGGATTTAATGGGTTTTCTATTTAAAATTGCTTTTGTAAATTTAAACACAGTAACTGATATATTTTTGATTTTGGCAGATCAGCTCCTCCAACCAATCTTCAGTTCAGTAAATGAAGCCACGCCCACTGCAATTCACCCGTGAAGCTCCTTCCATACCAATCACATCATCAGTGAAGCTCCTCTCACATCACGCACATCATCAGTGAAGCTCCTCCCACATCAGTCACATCATCAGTGAAGCTCCTCCCACAGCAGTTCATCAATAAATGCAGGAATATTCCCATCAGACGAGCATCAGAGCATCAGATCATCAGGAAGAGCTGAAATCTGCAAAGACTGAGTTTATTAAAGAGGACAGTGAGAACATGAGTGATCCAGAACCCTGCAGAATGAAACACACTGAAGATACTGAAGAACAAAGAGGTTGGTGTTTATTCTTCATTCATTCATGACGCTGAACAACATTCATGATAGAAAGATTCAAGCACTTCTGCACATTTAGAGAAACAGTCGAACTATGAAATGAGAGATAATGTTCTTTTCTAACAAAAGCTCAGTAAAGGGAAGTTTGAGAAACTTTCATAATGATCGTCAACATCAGATCAAACTAAATACTTATTTCACATAATTTAAAATCTGCTTCATAGTTTTCAAGAGTGTTTCCAGAATTTAGGCATTTTCACTATAGTTTACAACATTGTTATTTTTAGGAATAAACTGTAAACACCAAAATGTTTGAAGTAAATGAACTTTCCAGAATGGCTGACAGGGTTGTAAGTGTAATTTGAGCAAAATCTCTTCTTACAGTAACTTTGGTAACAGGGTTGAAGAATGCAGTCATTCATTTGTGTAAAACTGAGACAATGGATTGAGATTATTTTCTTGTCCCATCATGCTGTAGAGAGAGCCCAGATGATGTCACTTCCTGGGGCCAGTTGCATGAACTTATTCACTGTATTAAGACCAACTTACAGTTAACCAAGGGGTAATCAATGTTATTTTCCCAATTCAAATTACACCAATCTACCTTTTTATGTAACAGACATTTCCTAAAAAATGAGGACCACTCTTCAAGAAAAACATTAGTGTCTTAAAGGGGGGGTTGCATGCGATTTCACTTTTTTAACTTTAGTTAAAATGTTGCTGCTTGAGCATAAACAGTTATTGCAAAGTTACAGCGCTGAAAGTTCAATGCACACGGAGATATTGTCTTTTAAAGTTATGGCATTTTATTGCCTACAAAAACGACCGGTTTGGACTACAACAAGCTTCTTCCCGGGTTGGTGACATCATAAACCCTTGCTATTAACATAAACACTGCCTCCGGGAACACGCAACAAAGTGGGCGAGGCCATGTGGCGCAGCATAATGAAAGCGGAAGAGTTGTTTACACCGAACGCGAGCTGTGTGACGCGACGCATCAAAAGATATAGAACCCATTATAATCTGTGATATTTTCTACACTGGATGCGGCGCTGAAGACAGATTCCTGAATCTACACGAGTTTAATGCTGGATTTACACAAAGACTTTTACTGAAAGATGAAGCAGTTCCCACTTTAAAAGCAGAAGCTGCTGTTTATCAGCCCCAAACTGTAAGTACGTTTTATTGTCTTTTAAACGTAATGTTATAGTTCTGTTGCTATTTTTAATGCATCTAGGACGTATACAAAGAGCAACTCGTTTTTGCTAGCCAGTGCTAGCTAAGTTCTAGTTCAACAAACACCAACAAACGTCTCTGTTCATAGACAAACAGTTGTTCATGCTATAAATTAAAAGATACCTTTACAAAAATGCGGCTACTCAGTCATGTATTCGGCTACAGTAAAGATTTAATCAGGATAAAACTGTATATTTAAAGCTAACAAACAGCAGTGACAGCTTATCTAAACACTTTGACACAAATACTAAATTAAATACCATTCATAAACATCCTTCAAAAGCCGCGATTACAGAGGTTCTATTTTTTCCTCTTCATCTGGGTCTGATTCGGCTCAATTTGATACAGCAATGTAGGCGCTATTATTTACTTTCCACCTAAGCGCGTAACTACGAATGGTAAGGGGCGTGGCGTTTCCGGACGCTTCAGCGAATCACGACAGACTGGGCCAGTTACCAACCTGCTAACCAATCTGAGCACATTGCGTATGTCGGAGGGAGTGGCTTCATAGAAGCAGGAAGTCAAACGAGCCGTTCATATGACAGTGCAAACAGAGGTGTAGAATAAAGATAAAATATATGAAAAATACAGCATTTAAAAAAAAACGAAGCATTAAGACATGTTAAACTGTGCCCCCAAAACACAATCAAGCCTAGAAAAAAAACATGTAACCCCCCCTTTAACTTTTAAGACTAGTCTAAGTGGTTTATGCAACTGGCCCCAGGTGTCACAGTTTTAAGAAATCCTGTTTTGAAAGCAGGAAAATCATGTCAGAAGTAACAGGGTTGAGTGAATCATGAAGGACACTGATAATAACACATTTAAAGATGCAGTCAGTCTAGACTTTGAGCATGTGAACTTTCTACAGACGCTGAAATGATCATGATATGATGTCACACTCCGTGAATCTCTTTTAAAAACATAAATAACAAATACTAATCATTCCAAAATATTAAAATATACAATCTAAAACTGCAAACCACTGGATTGTGTCGTTGAGATGACCGGTGAGTCTGAACAATTGGAAGATTAATGTTAAAGTTTCATGAACATATGCAATTAATTTATGAAAATGCAAATGTATCAAAATGATCGGGATATTTTTTTAGCAAGTCTCAATTTTATGACTATTTTATTTTATTTTGATGTACTGAAAATGAAATGACTCTCTTTTTTTTTCTTTCATTTCAGAGCTGATGGAAGTGAAGGAGGAGAGTGAAGATCTGAGTGAAGTGGAGGAGAAACATCATGACAAACCTGGAGAAAAACCTTCGAGTCGCTCAAAGACTAAAAAGACATTTTTGAAGAATAAAAAGAAATCTACAATCTGCACTCAGTGTGGAAAGAGTTTCTCAACCAAACAAAGTCTTAATGTTCACATGAGAGTTCATACAGGAGAGAAGCCTTTCACATGTGATCAATGTGGGAAGAGTTTCAGTCAATCATCAACCCTTAAAGAACACATGAAGATCCACACTGGAGAGAAGCCGTTTACATGTGATCAATGTGGGAAGAGTTTCAGACAATCATCAATCCTTAAAGAACACATGAGGATCCATACCGGAGCAAGACTGTTCACATGTGATCAATGTGGGAAGAGTTTCACGCAATCATCACACCTTAAAGAACATGTGAGGATCCATACTGGAGAGAGACCGTACACATGTGATCAATGTGGGAAGGGCTACACGCGATCACAACGCCTTAAAGACCACATGAGTATCCACTCCGGAGTGAGACCGTTCATATGTCATCAATGCGGAAAAACATTTCTTCTGGAATCAGCTCTGAAGAGACACCTGAGAGTTCATACGAAGGAGAAGCCACATTCATGTTCTGTGTGTGGAAAGAGTTTTTCACTGCTGCAATATTTACATGCACATCAGAAAACACACACTGGTGTGAGAGAGTATGTGTGCTTTGAGTCTGTTTTACTACAGCAAACAGTTTAAAACTGCACCAGAGAATTCACACTGGAGAAAAACCTTACATGTGTTCACACTGTGACATGAGATTCAGTCGGTTAGAACATCTGAAAACACATGAGACAATCCACACTGGAGAAAAACCTTACAAGTGTTCACACTGTGACAAGACATTCAGTCAGTCATCATATCTGAAAACACATGAGAAGATCCACACTGGAGAGAAGCCGCACACGTGTGATCAGTGTGGAAAGAGTTTCTCCATTAAAAGTCGCCTGAAGAAACACATGAAGATCCATGCAGAGGAGAAACCACATCACCACAGCTGAGAAGAGACTCAGCCAAATCTCTCCTCTCCACCTATAGTTGGCGCTGTTGCTCTGTGTCTGCTGTTGAATTATCCAGGTTGTGGATGAGGAGCGACCCCTGATGTGATTGTGTACATACAGTAGTACATAGTTCAGTGCTATATAAATGCTTCATTCATTCATTTATTCAATATGCGTTCTTGTCTGTTCTTATGAAACGTCATCAGTTGCTGCCCAAGTTTTGATCCAATTCAAAGTTCACATCTAGCCAAAGAAAATTTCAAATCCACTTTTATCGAGTCTTACCTCAGCTAGTCCTTCTGATGATTGCCACTGGCTCTGATGTCTCTGTAGTGGTTAAACATGAGATATAATTCATCTTTTGTATATATACTGGGCAATCTGAATGAATCTATAATTTGTTGAAGTGAAAGTGAAATTTCATAACTTTACTGTTGTAGCCTACAAAAGCGCTGACTTTGTACATTTGACTGAATTGTTTGCTTTATTCTTATTGTAGCTTCTTGCCTTACTTATACTTTTCTAATGGTTATTATTGATCATTAAAACTAACAAAAAGAAACAGTGTTGTGTTTTATGTTTGCACTATATGCACATATTACCTGAACCACATATGTTTAATATTTTTTAAAATGTAAACAAAAAGAGAAAGAGCTGTGTTTTATAGTTTGTTTGGTTATAAATATACATGGAGTGAAGATAATCGATGAACGTGTTGCCTAAATTACATGCATGGCTATTAATATGTTTAAGATTTTTTAAATGAAAACGAAAAGAGTGGTGTTTTATAGCATATTTCACTTTATGGTTATCTAAAATATACATACAGGGATAACTGGAGTAGCCAGAGTGAGACATAATGTTACATAAAGCACCATCACTTCGAAGGAATTATATTTGAAAGACTTTTGGCTAATACTGTGTAACCCTTTTCACCATAAGCTCGTGATGATGCAAGTACGTTATACAGCAACGTATAAAGTATTGAACCCTCTTAACCCTAATGCTTGGTAAAATGGTGAAAGAGACATTCCATTGTATAATAACCCTGTCTAAGAACACTATAATTCTCACTATATCTTTGCTCATCAATGGGTACCTGAAAGAATATTACGTGTTTTAAAACATAGAATATAACAACAGAAAACACTGAGCTACACAAATACAATGGCTGGTGACAGAATAATAAAAAGGATCGCCATAGCTCAATTTCATCCTTTTATATTATACAAAACTCACATAACAGTTGAACAGCAAAAAGCAAATATGAAAATAAAATCCAAATTAGAAAAAAACAAACAAAGTCATAAGTCTGTGATAACCTGAGTGCACTCTTATTTTTCAGTTCTTTTAGCAGGCCTGCATTAAGTTAGTTCGTTGGCGCGCTTAATGTTGGAGCTCATAAAATGAAGAAAGCAACAATACCTTCTGGTGTAGAGTGAAGAAAAAAACACGGATCCTACCGCGACTGTAACTCTCTCTCTCCTCCGGCGAACTCCGTTTGCAAGCGGCACAGCAAGGGTTAATCAGCGTCGTCTGTCCAGCATCGACAGCCAACCGGTCCCCAATGAAGAAAACATCTGCGTCAGCCAGCGAATCTCTTCCCGATATTGTCTTCCCTCGTCCAGCATGCAAACGATGTGTAAACGTTAAACCCACATTAATAGCATACTAGCCCTCGTGCTCACTCTCGTGCTCAGTTCTCGTTTTTTTCTTTTTCCCTTTTTTTTTCGTTTTCATTCTCGCCTCTCGCGGGATTTCACATAGTTCAACAAGATACTTCATTAATCTCTAACATTAACAGACTGATTAGTGATCTTCTCTTATGTAATAAACCATCCTTAAACATTTTAGAATACAAAACTTAACTGTTAAATTTCCAGGCACATCTGAACAGCACAAAAATAATTAAATGATAAATCTTGCATATGCATTAAACACTTTATCAAACAAAATACAATAACCCATATATTTCAGAAATAAACAAAATAACAAAAAAATGATATTGATCAGGTCATTACACTCTCCCCCCACCAATATAAGACATGCCCTCATGACTTAGTGCTTCAGCAATGTAGACACAATCTACTAGTGAGTGTAATCTTAAGTGACTTACACCTAAAAGATCACTGGGCACTTATCCACTTATAAAGGCAAGAAACATATCTCGTAATAGGAGCTTTTATGACACTTGGATTTCCTAGTGTGTCATATGTTTATATGGATGGAACTCTTCTGACTCTCTGAGTTCTGCTAGTCAGAGTCTCAGGCTTTGTACCATCTGATAACATTTGAGTTTCCTAATTAACAACTTCATTTCTTGGAGACTTTTCCATTTCACCTGTTTCATGTGTCCCTGTTTCTCGACTTATCTCAGCAGACTCTGGTTGAGACCCTCCTTTGTCTGTTACTGTTTCCTCTGTAACCTCTTGGATTGCTTCTGGCTGTGTCACCTCTTGACGTTCAGTCACCTCATCCCACGCCATATCCAGGTCCAAGCTAAATGGTTCTGACATTCCTTTTTCTACTTCAGTCCTGTTAGCTTGGGCAGATAAGTCATAGCACATCTCACTTCTTTCATCCTCAGAATCTGTGTGCTCTTTCCCATGAAAATTATCTGTTTTTTCTTCTTTGTCTTTGTTCTCTGATGTCTCAGATGAAACATTGCTTCTCTCTGACACACAGTTCCGAAGTTTATGAAGTCTCTTTCGTTTCTTTTGAAGGACTCTCACACCAGGTACAGGGCCAACCGCAGGTGTTGGATCCAAGCATGCATTTTGTCCAAGAGGCAGGATGTGATTCCGGTGGAGAATTTTGATAGGTCCATTCCCATCTTCTGGTTTCAACCGAAACACTGGTAAGTCTGGCATCTGACTGTCCACCACATAAGGATTTGAAGCCCAGCGGTCTGCTAATTTATGCTTCCCCTGCAACCCTAGATTCCTTATCAAGACTCTGTCTCCAGGCAACAGCTGTGAACACCGAATCTTCTGGTCATACCTCCGTTTATTTCCTTCGTTCTGCTTGGCAGCAATGGACTCAGCAAGTTCATAGGTAGCTTTTAACTCCTTTCTCATCTCAGTTACGTACTTTAGGTAAGTTTCCTGCTGTGTGTCATCGCTGGATGTCCCAAAACACAGATCCACTGGGAGCCTTGCCTCACGCCCGAACATAAGGTAATAGGGCGAAAACCCAGTAGCCTCATTTGAAGTGCAGTTATAGACATGGACAAGGTGTCCAATGTGCTGACTCCATTTCCTCTTACTGCTTGGCTCCAGAGTCCCGAGCATGTTTAACAAAGTCCTATTAAACCTCTCAGGCTGGGGGTCTCCTTGAGGATGGTAGGGCGTAGTTCTTGATTTTTCAATTCCAAGTGTGCTAAATACCTCTTGTACAAGCCGACTCTCAAAATCTCTCCCTTGATCACTGTGCATCCTCTTTGGCAATCCATAATGGACAAAGTACTTCTCTATCAACACCTTCGCCACTGTGGAGGCTTTCTGGTCTCTCGTTGGAAAAGCTTGGGCATAGCGGGTGTAATGATCAGTAATAACCAGTACATTTTCTGTACTGCTTGAATCAGGTTCAATGGACAAAAAGTCCATACAGACAAGGTCCAGTGGTCCATCGCTTTGCAAATGAGACAGCGGAGCAGCTTTCTTGGGTAGCGTCTTTCTCTTTATACAACGGATACAGGACTTGCAGTAGTCTTCCACATCTGACTTCATCTGTGGCCAGTAGAATCTATCTTTAATTAGGCCGTAGGTTTTGTCAAGGCCTAAATGACCACAGTCATCATGCAGAGATGTTGTTACCATCTTCCTATACTTTTCTGGCAAAACTAGCTGAGAGCGAGGGGGGTTTCCAGGAGGACTTGTGACTCGATACATGACTCCTTTCCGTATCTTTAAATGATCCCATTCTCTCAACAACAGAGAGCAAGTTGGATGCTTTGTCTTGTCAACTCGTGTCAAGTCTCCTTTGTTGAGAGCTGACCATATCTCGCCAATGCCAGGACATTCTTGCTGAGCATTTGACAGCTCAGTTGAACTCAGAATAGGCATCTCCTTTACACTCAGGGTAGACATATTACAGTAGGCTTGCGGTATAGCATGTGAAGAGGGTCCCAATTGGTCAATTTCCCTACTAGGACATGGATTTCTACGTTTATTCACTTCAACCAACTGACACATGGCTCTCACACTGGCTGCAGATATGTCTTTCCGTTCCGATACTTGAGTGAGCGTAGGATGTGGCAGACGAGACAGTGCATCTGCATCAACGGATAAGCAACTTTGGAGTAATCTTTCACAAAGCGCCTATAGTATCCACAGAAGCCAAGAAATGATCGCAAAGCAGTCACAGTGTTTGGTCGGGGCCATGTGGTTACTGCTTTAGTTTTTTCTGGATCGGTAGACACTCCATCTTGAGATATAATATGCCCCACGTCACTGATGGTTGACAAAACTGGCATTTATCCAGCGACAACTTGAGACCCTCATCCTTCAAGCGGTCCAGCACCTTTAACAACCTGTCCTCATGCTCTTGGAGTGTTGCTCCGAACACGATGAGATCATCCAGATATACCAAGACTTCAAGCAAGTTCATATCTCCAACAGTTTGTTCCATAATTCATTGAAAGGTTGCTGGAGCCCCTGACATTCCTTGTGGCATCCTTTCAAATTGGTAGAAACCCGCTGGGCAGATGAAGGCTGTCTTCTCTTTATCGGAGTCACTCATCGGCACCTGATAATATCCACTCCTCAGGTCTAACACACTAAACCACTTGCTTCCGTTGAGACAGACCAGTGCATCTTCGATCCTCGGTACTGTGTACTGATCTGGAACAGTGCGTCGATTTAGGGTCCTGAAGTCCACACACATCCTTATTTTTCATCCTTTTTCCTCACCACCACTATAGGTGAGGCATACGGACTTCTTGATTCCGTGATGATCCCAGCATCTTTAAGCTGTGCCAGATGTTGCCTCAATGCCTCTAGATCAGCAGGCGCCAGTCGGCGAGATCTCTCTCGAAAAGGTTTGTCCTCTGTGGTTTTGATAGCGTGCTGTGCACTTTTACAGCAACCAACATCAAACTCGTGGGTAGGGAAAACCTCATGTCGTTCCATAATTTTGCCCACCAATCTCTCCTTCCACTCCTCAGGGACTGGTGAATCTCCGAAATTAAAGGAAGATGGGGTCAATTTTCCTGCTGACTCAGTGTTAGGCTTTTGGCTTACAGAAGACGAGGACACCACATCTACAGGAAACAGGTGAGCAACAGGCATTCGTCTGGTCAATGTAACTTCTTTTTTCGATACATTCCTGACCAGCACAGTGATTTTCTTTGCCATTACAACAGTGGGTACCTGCAACTCTGGTCTGACCAAAAGCTCTCCTAAAAACCTTGCATCGTCGCCGGGTTCACCAGAATGGCTTGAGCACGTGGAATCCCTTGAAACTTTGGCACACCGGTCACTTGAACTACCCCTCCAGGGCGCACAATAATGGGTTTACTTTGTGTGAACCACACAGTTCCTCTCTTGTGGTTGTCATCATCATCAGGTAGGCATTCTAACAGCTGTTCAAAAGCCCTTTTGAAAGCAGGATGAATGTGCATGCTACTGACGAAATTCTCTCCTATTCTCTCTTTACAGCTCTTTAGTAGTCGTCTCACTGTCGGTGTGTTTGTGCCAACGAGTATGAACGCTTCACCTCTCACAACTAGGTCAGGACACACCAACACAAGGGCATCAATAATCTCAGTCACTCCAACGTCAGCTTCCAAAAACTCCAGCTTAAGTGACAAATAGCCATCATATGGGTAATCAGCAGGACTGAGACCCCATATCTGCAAGGCACTGATAGGTGTCAATGGCAGGTGTGTCAAGTATCTGTTGTAGAAGGATCTGTACAGCAAAGTCACTTGAAAACCAGTATCGAGTATGGCTTTAGCATAGATGCCTTCAATCTGTACTGGTACAGCAGAACTTGGCCCCACTAAGCCCTCAGGTATAGTGTCCTCCACTTTCGTCTGGTTTAATGCACTTGGTGGAGCGTGTTTTCACCACAGGGAAGCCAGGCCGTTCCTTTACTGGTTCCCGCGGTAGTTTCCCAACTTCTTGTCAGTTTGATGAGGCGCTTGTTAACCCTCTTGAGATTTTCTTCACCATCACATTCCCTTTTGAAATGTCCATCCTCCCCACATCTACAGCAAAATATCCCTGGTCTATCTTCCTCAGTGCCAACTCTTTGCAGGGTTTCACTCCTCCTGTGTCTAACCTTGGCAGGGATTTCAAATTGTGGACCTTGGGTATTTGGCGGGGATGTTACTGTAGCAGCTTTAAGGCTAATCATTTCTGCTTTCATGACAGTAATGTCTCTTCTGAGTTGTTCCACTTCAGGATCAACTTTAGTTTCAGGAGTGGTCCTGGGGACAGGAGTAACAGTCAGTGACATCGCTGGGCTTTTGACATCATTCCTGCTCTGAAGCATGTCCTCTTCCTCTCGGACCTCTTTCAATAAGTCACTGAAGGTAGGTGGTTCACGCAGCTTATGTGTCATGCGAATGCGAAGGGCAATCATGTCGTGTGGCAAGGCACCTCTCACAATCTGCTCGATGCGAAGTCGATTCATTTCCAACAGCTGCACCCCTCCTTTCCTGAACACACAGTGTAACAGTTTATCTAGCCTCATCAAATAGGCGGACAGCTTCTCACCTTCACATTGAAATGTGTGTCGGAATCTAATAAGAAGATCAGATGGACTTTCAGTTGTTCCAAATGCTGTCTCCAGAGCTTGCATGTAGTCATATGAAGTAGCAGAAGGGTTCTGTGCTCGTAGAAACCTCACTATGTCAGCAGCTGGACCTTTAAGACTTTCCACTACCCTCTGCTTTTTCACATTGTCACTGCATTGCCATTCATCCAATAAATGCATAGTTTGCTCTGCCCAAGCGTCATACTCTTCTTCCCCACTGGGGGTGGGCCTCACTCCAGAAAACATGCGGAGCTTCCTGTAGCTTTGAGTATCAGCAGGTGCAGTATTGCATTTGTCCACCAGAGAACTTATGGCATTTATCAGAGCAGTGTTCATGTCAAGAGGAAAAGGGTTAAGCAAGCCTTTAACATCAGTAATAGTCTTTCCTTCATGCTTCAAAAAGGACAACAGCTTGGCTTCAAAACCTTCACCTTCTGCGAGAACAGGGAGCACATGAACAGGCCAAGGACCAGCTTTTCCAGGGAGCCCAACACAATCAGGTACAGTCTGCTTAGTAAGATCAGTGGATGTCTGAATCAGCACAAACTGGGTTTTGGAAGCTACATCTAGACAGCGATCCACTATTTTAGCAATTCCAAAAGCTTTAACAAGATTCAAAGCTTGAAGCAGAACATCATCTTTGACATTGGCATCAAAACCACTTAACACTACTGCATTCTCACGAGCTATTTGCTTCCTTTTACACCAAGCTTCAATCTCATCAACATTCATTTTGTGAGCTTAGAATAGATAAGTGAGAACTGAGGGATCTTACAAATCTATGGCGATCCCGGACGAGCCCCCAAAAATGTAACCCTTTTCACCATAAGCTTGTGATGATGCAAGTACATTATACAGCAACGTATAAAGTATTGAACCCTCTTAACCCTAATGCTTGGTAAAATGGTGAAAGAGACATTCGATTGTATAATAACCCTGTCTAAGAACACTATAATTCTCACTTTATCTTTGCTCATCAATGGGTACCTGAAAGAATATTACTGGTTTTAAAACATAGAATATAACAACAGAAAACACTGAGCTACACAAATACAATGGCTGGTGAAAGAATAAACAACAGGATCGCCATAGCTCAATTTCCTCCTTTTATATTATACAAAACTCACATAACAGTTGAACAGCAAAAAGCAAATATGAAAATAAAATCCAAATTAGAAAAAAAACAAAAAAAAAAACAAAGTCATAAGTCTGTGATAACCTGAGTGCACTCTTATTTTTCAGTTCTTTTAGCAGGCCTGCATTAAGTTAGTTCGTTGGCGCGCTTAATGTTGGAGCTCATAAAATGAAGAAAGCAACAATACCTTCTGGTGTAGAGTGAAGAAAAAAACACGGATCCTACCACGACTGTAACTCTCTCTCTCCTCCGGCGAACTCCGTTTGCAAGCGGCACAGCAAGGGTTAATCAGCGTCGTCCGTCCAGCATCGACAGCCAACCGGTCCCCAATGAAGAAAACATCTGCGTCAGCCATCGAATCTCTTCCTGATATTGTCTTCCCTCGTCCAGCATGCAAACGATGTGTAACACGGATCACTCCCGCGACTGTATGAAAATAATGTTACTGCAAAACCACGAGCTAATTTAGCCGGAGAGGCTAACAGGCATAAGCTCGCATCACAGTTCAAAAACACACACCTCCGGTGGCATGTCACTTTTCCTCAGTCACAAACTCCCACGCAGAAAGTGCGGTTTCTAATAAACAAATTATAGTCCAACTTAAAACGTTAAACCCACATTAATAGCAGACTAGCCCTCGTGCTCACTCTCGTGCTCAGTTCTCGTTTTTTTCTTTTTCCCTTTTTTTTTTCCGTTTTCATTCTCGCCTCTCGCAGGATTTCACATAGTTCAACAAGATACTTCATTAATCACTAAATCTCTAATATTAGCAGACTGATTAGTGATCTTCTCTTACGTAATAATCCATCCTTAAACATTTTAGAATACAAAACTTAACTGTTAAATTTCCAGGCACATCTGAACAGCACAAAAATAATTAAATGATAAATCTTGCATATGCATTAAACACTTTATCAAACAAAATACAATAACCCATATATTTCAGAAATAAACAAAATAACAAAAGACTGATATTGATCAGGTCATTACAACTGTAAATATTACTATAAATGACAGCAACACATCCCCCTTTGCCTTTCTGACGAGGACTGTGTCAATAATCGCAACCTTGAGGGCTAGACTCATTTAAAGTAATGTAATTGTCCGGTTTTAGCCAGGTTTCTGTCAAACACAGCACATCTAGATTATTGTCTGTGATAATATCGTTTACAATAAGTGCTTTTGGAGAAAGGGATCTAATATTCAACAACCCAAGCTTTATAATTTCTTTATCATTATTATCTCTATTTTTTATTTGTTGAACATCAGGGGTACAGACACAGTCTCTATGTGATAATATTTAGGCGTAAGAGTTTCTATGTGTTGGGAATTATCTGATTTCTGTGACGTGAGGCAGCTAGCAGACGGTCGGTACGAGTATAAAAAGGACAAAAGTACTTGATCTTTAATGTACTTAAATAAAAAGTACTGATTGATAAATGTTTATCATGTAATTTTATATGGGCCGCTTATACAATTTTATTTTATATATTTTATATAATCCTTTTACTCAAAATAATTATGAAGGATTAGGAATTGTCTAATAGCCAGCACTAGTCATTATGGATGGAAGATTAGTAGATGCATATACATATATGTATATAAAATATCTAATGTGTGTTGACAAACAATATAAAAACTGACGAAACATACAGGGCTAAAAACATTTTAAGAAATTGCTGCAGCAGGGAAGATGAACAGGCATTTAAAAAAAAAAAAAAATGGGTTACAGTTGCACAAATCTGGATAAAATGAGAATCAAGATTTTTTTGTTTTTTTTTGTTTCTTTCTTACTTTCAAATAAAATCATGATTCTCCCATGATTCTGAATAGACGATTAAACAAAATTATGTATGATTATTTACTAGAGAACAAAATATGAATTGCTGCAGTTAAAAATATTAAAGTAATTCATTTAATGAAATGGGTTTGAATGAATGATTTAATGACTATTGTTATAACTACTTTTGTCATAACTACAATGTTTTTGAACAAATCTTTTGAATGAATCATGTCCAATACATTTTACGTCACTTTGGCGCCTCCTAGTGCCGTAATAATGTAATCTTATCCGTTATTTTGGAGCGGCAAGGTTTAAATGGACACAATGGACAGTTGTGACCTAAATATGATTTTCAGTTACAATAATTAATACATTCAGAGGATCCCCCAGTTCTTGGCTATTTTTTTTTTTTAATTCACTGGAGAGTCGGTCTGAACAGATCATTGCAGCTGTTCTCGAGTCAACAAATAAGCGATTCAATGATCAGTCCAATTCGCAAATTAATTGTTGATGTGATTTGTGAACAGATTTAACAGGATGATTGAAAAGAATCAGTTCGTGCATGATTCAGACAGATACTGCTTTTTCGTCTCTGAGCATGTGACCATTTCTTCATTTTAAAATAAAGAGTAACAATATTTTTCATGAAATGTAGTGGAATAAAAAGTATGATCTTATGCCTTGGAATGTAGTGAAGTAAAAGTACAAGTTGCTCAAAATAAAATTACACGAGTAAAGTACAGATACTTGAAAATGTATTTAAGTAAAGTAACAAAGTAAAAATAATTAGTTATTGTCCACCACTGGTTTTTAAATGCATTAGAGTGCATTAAAGGTATTCAGTTTTCAGTAGGAAAGGTGTCATTTAATTTAAGTAATAATGAACATTTACAATGGAAATGATTCAATCAAAAACCAACTTTAGCTTGATAAGAAACAAAATGCATTGTGAAAAGCGCTATTTAACCCTTAAAGACCTAGAGCATTTTTGGGGCTCCTGACTGACTGCATTTTTCTCTGGTTTTCTAACCTATAACCTAGCAGTCAGCATTAAGTGCCATATATCATTTCAAACAGGACAACTTGAAGTTTCAGTTTAGCAAATTTAAAGTGCCAATTTTACTGTGACGAGCAGGGCGGGCGAGAGCCGTGAGGGAACGGCGCGAGGCCGGTGACGCGAGTGATAATGAGCGTCACCTGCGAGGCGTGCCGGCCTCGAGTCTCTCACGGAGGAGCTCCGGAGGCATAAAAGGAGGAGCGACTACAATGAAAGACGAGAGAGGACCAGGCCTGGACTTTATTTTATGTTTTGTTATGTTTGTGTGGCCGGCAGACGTCCGCGAGGGTCTGCCGGCATTACTTTCGTTTTGTTTGTTTATTTTATATTAAAGTTTTGTTGAATGTTCGCCGGTTCCCGCCTCCTTCTTCCCATATCTACTAACCTCGTTACATTTACATTTATTTTGTCTGAGAATGGATAAAATTTCCAAAATAAAAAAAAAAAAAAAAAAAAAAAAAAAAAAAAAGCCAGCAAAAATCTAGTGTTTTTCACTGGAAACTGACCCAAACCTCCTGAAGTTTTATTTTTTTTTATTTTTATTTTTTTTATATTTTGATGTTTTAAACTTTCAAATGAAATTTTGTCTAAATGTAACAATCTCTAAGAAAGTTATAGCTATTTGTTACAATATTACTTTAGATAAAACTACAATATTACTTTTTAGGGATAGACAGGTAAAGTTCCCTATTTATTGATAATGTGTGTCCAAAAAATACCAGAGGGTAAAATAAATACAAAAAAAAAAAAAAAAAATGTTATACAACAGAACACTAAAGCAAAAGTGACGTATTAGAGAAATATATATTCAATCTGAACATGAATAAAAACATTTAGTGTTGCATGTAATGAAAACAATTATGAAAACTGTCTTGTACAACAAATGTTTTTTTCACAAAATACACACAAAATGACAGAGAAAAATAAGTAGTTCAGCTGAACTACTAATGTTAATGATCTTCACAAACTATAAAATAAGTATTTCGATAATATAACAACCAAACAGAGAAATCCTGTGGCTGAACTCCTCACTGAACGCATTAAATTTGATTGCAGCAGTTCACTGTGTAGAGATGTGTTTGAAAACATAAATTGCAGTAACTTAACTTGATGTGAAACTGTTTTATCCTCATTTTTGGTTCAGCCGTGAATCTCCTCTTTACAGTACATTTTAAAGCAGACAGATTGGATTAGCGGTTCAAAATTTATTAAACATTTTTGGACGATGGTTATTTTTTGCCACCGGCGGCCGTCTAGGTTTTTAAGGGTTAAATAAAGATGACTTGACTTGAGATTACTTTTAAATCATATCATCAGCTGGATTAAAATGCCCTATAATACACTAACAACATTGGTCATAACTAATGGTATTATATCAAATCAATTTGACTTAAAACGAGGTACCAGACAAGGCTGCCCAGTATCAGCGCTACTCTTTGTTTTCAATGTATGTCACAGCATTCTAACAGAGGAAGAGGATGATAAGACAGGTGAGATCAGACCCAGGCAAAGCTAGGCTGGAGAACCAAGGAAGTGGATGGGGTTGCAGCAGACAATGACAACAGGCAGTAGCTTGAGGCACCAGAAGCTTGAAGCTCTTAGCTGCAACTGAAGCTGTATCAGTCTCACTGCACGGCCCCGAGGACAGCAGCCAGGGTGGGTCGGGATGCAGGACAGGAACGGACACAAGAAGACACAACACAAGACAACAAGAGAGAACAACAAGTAAAGGCAAAACAGAAATAAAAACCAACTTGGCACAGTGACTAAAGAAAAAAAAAAATAATAATGAACTAACTTAATATGAAATGCCTCACCGTTGATAACTGTCTGTCTGCCTGTCTTTAAGTAACACACGATTCACACCAACAACAGCCAAAAATATCTCACAAGCCACAAAAAAGACTATTTTATAAGTTGAGTGCAACATAATAATATAACAGCAAAGAAATAATCTTAGCTTAAACAGTTTCCTTCTTTAGATGCAGATAATTGTAGATAATTGTATCTTTACATGTAGAAAAGGCATTTGATAGGGTAGAATGGTCATTTCTCTTCACTGCACTTAGTCACTATGGTTTTAAATCATATATCATCAGCTGGATTAAAACACTCTATAATACACCAACAGCATTGGTCATAACTAATGGTATTATATCAAATCAATTTTATTTAAAAAGAGGTATCAGACAAGGCTGCCCACTGTTACTGCTACTCTTTGCACTTTTCATTCAATTATTTGAAGCTGCAATACGACAATCACATTACAAATATATGGAATCAAATCAAAACAAAACATCACCATCATGAAATAAGTTTATATGTGGACAACATTATTTTATATATCACAAACCCATCCTTATCACTTCTGTCAGTTCGTAATTTGTTAAGTATTTTGGTAAAGGATCAGGATATTCAATTAACTGCTCAAAATATGAAATTCTGCCCATTACTGAATTGAACAGGAATGCTGAGATATAGAAAGGGCAATAGTATGTAATCATTTTGTTTGTTGTTTTGGCTAGTCCATCTCCTGAAGATTGGAATGCCTCTGTGTGATTGCGTCATCAAGCACGTATGAAATCAGTCCAATAGGGTGACGGAACATCATAGGCGGGTGACGTCACTGACCAGGAGCTATAAAGCCTACGCGAAAAACACTCATTCAGCTTCTGTGTCTTCAGCAAGCTCTACATGTGAAATCATTTGGCCCATTTATTGTTGTCTGTCTACCAGCTATTTATTATGGCAAGCGAACAGCATTTCAGAAAGTGTGTTCATCCCTGCCCTTGTTTCATTTCGGGCAGAGATACACACCAGATGTGTGTTGTTTGTTTGATAGTGCAGCATGCCCAGGCAGCTCTCGAGGGAGCTTGTGAGCATTGTGATCTTCTTCATGAGGCTGTGCTTCTTCTAGAGGCTGCACTCCCTCTTTGAGGAGGGCGGCTCGGGTCCCGCTTCTGCCGAGGCAGACCGGTGCCTGTCGTGGGGTTCTAACAGATGGATCTAACAGAGGGTTTAGAGATGGGTGCTGCCCTATCTCAGCCTCCACTTGTTGGATCTAATGTCTCTATTCGGAGAAAAATCATTATTACAATACTTAATAATACAAAATCTGTCATTATGACAAGAAAATATCTTGTTATGAGATATATTTTCTGAATATTACGACTGTTATGATAAATGATGTGGTTTCTCCACTGCATGGATCTTCATGTGTATCTTCAGGTGACTTTTAGTACAGAAACTCTTTCCACACTGATCATACGTGTGCGACTCCTTCATATGAACTCTCAGGTGTTTCTTCAGGTTTGATGACACAGGAAATGTTTTGCCGCACTGATCACATGTGAACGGCTTCTCTCCCGTGTGGATTCTCATGTGTTTTTTAAGGTGTGCTGATTGTTTAAAGCTCCTTCCACATTGATCACATGCGTACGGCTTCTCTCCAGTATGAACTCTCATGTGTCCTGTAAGATGTGCTAATTGTTTAAAGCTCTTTTCACACTGATAACAAGTGAACGGCTTCTCTCCAGTGTGAACTCTCATGTGATCATCAAGATTAGTTTTACGTGTGAATCTCTTGCTGCACTGATCACAAGTGAACGGCTTCTCTCCAGTGTGAACTCTCAAGTGAAGTTCAAGACTTTGTTTTGTTGAGAAACTCTTTCCACACTCAGTGCAGGTTGTCGATTTCTTGGCTCTTCTTTCCTTTAAAAATGTCTTTTTAGTCTTTGAGTGGCTCAAAGTTTTTTCTCCAGGTTTGACATGTTTCTCCTCCACTTCACTCAGTTCTTCACTCTCCTCCTTCACTTCCATCAGCTCTGAAAATATAAATAAATGTTTAATTTTATTTTCAGTAAATATTCCAATTATTATTATTTTTTTTAAATTATAGGCACAAATCCCATGTTTGAGTAGTGAAAAATGATGATTTGCTGCTCAAGAAACAATTTTGATCAGTGTTGATCAAACTTTGATAAATGTTGTTCTTTTGAATTTACTGTTTATCTGAAATGGAAAGCTTTTGTAACATTATGTCATTATGTAACACAATATAAGGCATCTTGCGTATGAAATCATCTTAGGTCTAGTGTCTGTGACAGTCTGTGACAGTCCCTTAATAATTAAAAGCTTTTCAGTAAAATAAATTAAATGTCAATCTAAAAGTTGGAGCCCAAATTATGCCACTATTGTCTATTTTTTAAAGTTAATATTATGTTAGATAATAATGTTGTTCATCAAATAAATTTTTATATTAGAATGATTTCTGAAGGATCATGTGACTCTGAAGACTGGTGTAATGATGCTGAAAATTCAACTTTAATCACATGAATAAATTAAATTTTACTATATATTCACATAGAATATGTATAGTTATATTACTTCTTCTAAAGTAAACTTGATTTTGTGAATAATCTACAAACAACACATTAAATCATCAAGTCTCCTCACATTCATTCTCTAGTTCTTCACATTCGTCATTGACAGGCCCAGCGGAGGGTCTTTGTCTCCTCAGGTGTGAATCACAGCATTATTCATGATGCTTCACGCCCTCGCCACATACAGCCATTCTGACACTAAAAGTGTCTTACAAAAGATAAATCACTATATTGTTTTGTATAGGGCTGACCCCTAATAGTCGACTAACCATTAATGAGCCAGAAGAGGGATAGACCAAGATTTGATTAGTCGGTTAGGCGCAAAAAACTTAGCAGGAAACTCAAACATTCACCCATCATTCATCGACCTCAAATATGGCTTATCACTTGAAACATGTAAGCAGTAGTAACTTTACAATCCTCTCGCTCTAATGTTAGTCTAGTTCGATCAATGCGCGCTGTTTTGTGGCTCTAGGGTGACCACCTGCTAATAAGCCCAAGGGGGGACAAGGGGTATGTTTCTGAGGGACAATGTGGGACACTGCCTGGCGAGGCGGTGACCCCACCCCACGGGCAGACTCACTGTTAATGGTTTACTCATTTCTAAAACATACCACCTTACATGATATATTAATAATGCCCTTTTCCCCTAAACATGTGTAATTGCTGATGTATGCTCATGAATAGGCCAACCAATGTGTATTTTTTTTCTAAATAAAGATTCATAATATTTTGAACATTCAGTGAATTGACAGATGCACATCCACTTACGATATACTTTTGTTACAATGTATTCACTTTAAGTAAATAATAATATAAAATTATAGGATTAACAGGAATTGTAGTTGCTCAACACCACTGGAACAGTAAAAAAAAAAAAAAAAACTCTTAACTCACAACTCCAGCTAGAAAGTCATTTTTAGGTCGGAGAAAGCATCCATTGATTTGGATGTCTCTTTCTGTTGGACACGTTTCTTCGTGTCGTTTGACATCGTATTCCCCTCCATGTCCGATTGAGAAGGATGTTTTGCAAAGGTCACAAAAAGCCCTCTCGGTATCCTCCTCAACACCTTTCAGCCACAAATATTCATTTTCCCAGTTTTTATTGTACCCACACCTTCTCTTTTTAATTGATGATGGCGGTGCCTCAGACTCAGTCTCTTTCTCCATTTTTCGAATCGGAAAGCGCGCATCTAAAAGTTCCTTGCCATTGTGTCTGGTATGCACGTGCGTGTGCTGTCATGACAACCACGTAAAAGTTGACAACAACCTAGTCATCAGTTCAACTGAGGGGTGGGTGTGGCAACAGTAGCGTTCGTTTGACTGCCTGGGGCTCGAGGATATAGAGCGACCAACTTTTTTTTGAGCAAGCATTGATTATGCGTGACGCGGTCTCAATTTGCGGGATGCATGAATTGGGCTTCAAACGCTGTGCGCGCACGCGCTACGCGGGACGGGTGGTCACCCTATGTGGCTCATGTCCATGTGTTTGTGTGGAGAGCGTGTTTACTGCATGACATGGAGGCGCCGGTGCGATCTGTCATGTCTATCATTGTGCTGAATACAGTGGAATCAGACTTTAACCATGAAAACGTTTTTAAGAAACTGATAAAAGCACAAATATCAGGGCATGTCAAAACTTCTGCCCCAAAACCCCCTCAGACCCCAGAGGATTCAGTTATATTGAGCTTTGTTGGTAAAATGTCTGCTGGAATGTTGAAAAATGTTCAGTGTTAAATAATATTTTTAAAATGTAAATGCTTTGAAAAGCAAGACAAAATAATAAAAAGCTAATTTTGCTAAAAATTGCAAAATAAATCAGAAAAAATTTGTTAAAAACGTGTTCGGTATTCGGCCAAGTGTTTCATTATATTTGGTTTTGGTGCATCTCTACTCATTATTATGATTTTTATACAAGCACATGACACGGCTTAGGGTTGAGCTCTGAGTATGAATAACTTCTATAATTTATGATAATTACATCAGTAACTCGTCTGATGGGAATACTCCAGCATTTATTGGAGAACTAATGTGGGAGAAGCTTCACTGATGATGTGACTGATGTGGGAGGAGCTTCACAGATGATGAACTGCACTAGGAGAAGCTGATCTGCAAAATTAAAAATATATCAGTTACTAAGTGTGTTTTATATTTATGTCTAGATAAGAGAATATAAATAATGTAAATTTTCCCAAATATAAGTAATAAGAAAAACAAATGCAGCATAAGAACAGAAATAAATGTAGATATTTGTAGTCAACAAATCCCCTCAGTCTGTTGACAGCAATGAAATGAGCTTTAAGTGTCAATTTACAGCAGATCTGAAGACATCAGCATAATAAATGAGGTGAAAACAGGAACTATTGACATGAAATAAAGAGTGTTTTCAGCAGTTTCTCTGTTAATATTGATGATCCTCAGACTATCAACTCATTCAACAAGACATTCAGATCATCTCACTTTATTCTGAGTGTTTGCTGTTAGAAACTGATTATTTGAGTCAGGATATATGAGAAAAGACTATAAAAATGCTCTATTGAAACACAAAACTGATATGTCTCATAATATGACACATATAAAACATAATACAAAAACATTATTGACACTCATCTTCATCAACCTCTACAGCTAAATATCTACAGCACACAATATGTCCATATTAATCTAAATATAGTCTGATTTTATGATAACTGCATTCATTTCAATAAAGTAATTAAGTGATTAATATGTTGCAGTTTTGTATTTGTATTGAAGTACAGATTTAAAATATCTCATGGCTCATTATAGGCTCAATGTAAAGTATTTAGCAGGATCATATATTTTAATAATATTAGTCATTCAGTAACAGTTCTTGTCACTCCAAACACTGAAACAATGGTGAGTTGTGACTGAGCTTCAGCAGTTTCAGTGTTTTTTGTGTTGTCAGGATCAACAGTCTCTGGTTAGAGTCTCTAGGGTCATTACATGGTCCCTGTTTCTCCTTTTAACACCTCCAGAATCCAGCTGGGCACTAGGATCTCGAGTCGATGGGCTTCACCACTGTGCCCTTTCTCCAGATCTTATGAGGCTCGAATGCTTGTATTCTCACAGTCACCTTGTTTTAGTGTGTCTGAGTCTTTGGCTGATCTGTTAAAGTATGTTTGTTGCAGTTGTTGGAGGCTGGTTTTCATGGGTAGTCGTGTCTTAGTCACCACAGAAAAACCAGCAACAGTGGCACTATTCTGTCTATTGCAAGAATGTTCTCATAACTCACTTTGATTAGCTTAGAAATGCTGTGAGACCTTGAGAAGGATCTGGGAAACTTTGGGAAAGTTACATCTTGCATCAATCAAGAAGATTAGAGGCTTAAAACAGTGATACATCAGAAATATAATTTATCACAAAAACTGAGTCATAATATATTGAGTCATAATTTAGAATATTTTAAGACTTTGAACAAGAAGATACACAGAGAAGTATTCTGACCAAATTGTCAGTCATTTAAAATGAATAGTTTAGGCCAGACTCGACTTACTTTACCTAACCTGAGAATAA
Source organism: Chanodichthys erythropterus (assembly GCF_024489055.1). Classification (NCBI taxonomy): domain Eukaryota; kingdom Metazoa; phylum Chordata; class Actinopteri; order Cypriniformes; family Xenocyprididae; genus Chanodichthys; species Chanodichthys erythropterus. The sequence goes on from NC_090223.1 coordinate 4,512,572, forward strand.
TAAATAATATGGTTAAAAGTGTTGATCAGAGAACACACCGCAAAACAATCTGACATATTAAAAGATTCACCCTTGATATCCAATAGCCTCCCATATACATTTCAAAGAGTTTGTTCTAGTCAGTTTAATGTTCATTCATTCATTATGTTATTTTTATAGATGGTTTTGTCGTTTACAGTATTTGGCGCGTCTACCGTTGGCGGCAGATGACGTCACCGCTCGCGCGCGCCTTCCTCTCATTCAGTTTCAGCGGCGAGTCTTCTGAGGAGAGTCGAGCAGTTCACGGTATTTCTCATATTTACACGATCATCAAACACACTTTATACAGTTAATGGGGGCAAGTTTCCAAGCACTGAAAATAATTTATGTGGCCCTGATAAGATCTACGGTGGACTATGGCAGTATAGTGTATTCTTCAGCAGCTAGATCCCATTTAAAACAATTGGATGTGTATATCTATAACAGATTAAAAGGAAAGAAGAAAGTGCTGATCTGGTTGGGGTGTTTAATGATTATATTACTGAAGTATATAAAAACTTTACTCAAATATATACAGATGGCACTAAGATCCCTGAAACAGGGTAACATGGATGGGTGTGGTGGTTCCAGGAAGAGGAATTGAAATCAATAGAAGAACATCTAATAATTTAGCAGTATGTAGTGGAGATGGTTGCAATTTTAGTTGCTTTGTGTTGGGTGGAAAAAGGAAAAACTGACAAAATCATAATACAGACTCAGCTTCAGCTCTAGTTAGTGTAATATCGTACTTACGAGACTAAGACTGGGACACTGTGCTCTGAATAAAACATAGTAGACTAAAAGAACAAGGGGTGCAGAAACTCACTTTAAAAACAATACTAAGTATGAATGACAGATACTGGGCTTTATTATAGGATATAAAGGTATTATTTTTTTTTTTTTTGCTCTCCCTGGATATTATAGATTATACTGTAAACTTACTGACTGATCCGCACTCCGGAACAGAAGGTGGCGGTAATGCACCATTAAGTTGGATGCCAACCGCCGTTAAAAAAGAAGAAGAAGAAGAGCCTTTTTACAGTTTGATCTTCTGTATTGTTTTCATGGAGCACAGCGATACTTGTGCGTCTTCTCTGGCGTTGTAACGATCACCGTCTGTTCCTGTCACTCCCCGGACTACACTTCCCACAATTCTCCCTGTCAGTCACATGTTCACTCCACACCAATCACCTGTCGCCACATACAGCCATGCACACGCTCCTCACTAATCACCACACCCAGCTGCAGCTTGTTACCTGGACTATAAAAGGACTCTCACTCACACCATCCAATCGCGAAGTCTTGATTACCATTGTGTCATTTCTGAGCGTTTCTATCATGTCTGCCTGCTTGTTATCGTTCCTGCCTGTTTCTTGTTTTTGACCCGTTGCTGCCTGTCCTGATCATTGCCTGTCCCTTGACTACGACTCTGCCTGTTCCTCACTGTTCCTGTTTGTTCCTGTTTTGACCCTGCCTGTATGACCACTCTCTCTTGTAAATAAATGCTGCATTTGGATCTCCCGCCTGAGTCTCCATTCGTAACAGAGAGAGAGTGGTCGTACAGGCAGGGTCAAAAACAAGAAACAGGCAGGAACGATAACAAGCAGGCAGACATGATAGAAACGCTCAGAAATGACACAATGGTAATCAAGACTTCGCGATTGGATGGTGTGAGTGAGAGTCCTTTTATAGTCCAGGTAACAAGCTGCAGCTGGGTGCATGGCTGTATGTGGCGACAGGTGATTGGTGTGGAGTGAACATGTGACTGACAGGGAGAATTGTGGGAAGTGTAGTCCGGGGAGTGACAGGAACAGACGGTGATCGTTACAGGCGTCTTCTTTTAACATCTTTAGATCATCTTTGTCACTTTACAGTATTTAAACACACTGGAACAGAAAGTGTTAAATTCATTAAGCCTATAACGAGACACATGAGATATTTTACATCAATAAATAATTGTATAATTAATATAGAAACGTAAATAAAAGTTTGTCACCGGAAACATTGCTTTGTGATGCTGTTTATTTTTTAAATATTTTATAATAATTGCACGTTGTTCAATCTAATTACATTATTGCAATAAATATAGTTACTAGAATATCAAACTATTCATTGTCATTATGCTGCTGTAGTTATTTATTTGTGTTTGTTGTATTATTGTTTTATCCATGTCATACTGTGAGAAATATCAGTATTGTCTTTCAGTAGAGCAGTTTTATAGTCTTTTCTCATATATCCTTTCTCATTTATGACTCAAATAATCAGTTTCTAACAGCAAACACTCAGAATAAAGTGAGATGATCTGAATGTCTTGTTGAATGAGTGTTGATGGTCTGAGGATCATCAATATTAACAGAGAAACTGCTGAAAACACTCTTTATTTCATGTCAATAGTTCCTGTTTTCACCTCATTTATTATGCTGATGTCTTCAGATCTGCTGTAAATTGACACTTAAAGCTCATTTCATTGTTGCTAGCAGACTGAGGGGATTTGTTGACTACAATATGTGTGTTTCTGTATTCATGCTTTCAACTGTTTTTTTTACTACTTTTCTAGATATTTGCCATTATTTTAATGAAGAAACAGAATAAATTACGATTTAGAAATAAAATGTTCTGAATTAGCCTCAGTTGCTTTAAGATTGATGGATAAATTCTGAATGCAATTAGTTTATTTGGTGAAATACGAAAAGAGGTTAATATAGAAAAAAACAACTCATTATTTAGAACAAGAATCATTTTCTGACATTCAAACACTGTATTTAAGGATCACAGTGCAGCCCAAAATACTCTAAATCTTTATATAAAATTTGATATATGGACTTTAACCTAGGGCTGGGCGATGTATCGAAGGCTTTTGTCACGCGCATTTCGTCAGTAAAGCCGGTTCCCTGATTACCGCTAAATCGCCATCACCTGCTTTCAAATGAAGCTGCATTTAATAGACAGAGCCGTAGTTCACTGATAAGACACGCAATATCGCGTTCAATATCGATATGTATCGCCGTCGATATTGAACGCGATATTGCGTGGCTTATCAGTGAACTACGGCTCTGTCTATTAAATGCCGCTTCATTTGAAAGCAGGTGATGGCGATTTAGCGGCAATCAGGGAACCGGCTTTACTGAAGAAATGCGCGTGACAAAAGCATTCGATACATCGCCCAGCCCTACTTTAACCCTATTAACAGTAACTGATATATTTTTAATTTTGGCAGATCAGCTCCTCCCACAGCAGTCACATCATCAGTGAAGCTCCTCCCACAGCAGTTCATCAATAAATAATGGAATATTCCCATCAAACGAGGAGCATCAGAAGGAGCTGAAATCTGCAAAGACTGAGTTTATTAAAGAGGATAGTGAGAACATGAGTGATCCAGAACCCTGCAGAATGAAACACACTGAAGATACTGAAGAACAAAGAGGTTGGTGTTTATTCTTCATTCATTCATGACGCTGAACAACATTCATGATAGAAAGATTCAAACACTTCTGCACATTTAGATACACAGTTAAACTATGAAATGAGACATAATGTTCTTTTCTAACAAAAGCTCAGTAAAGGGAAGTTTGAGAAACTTTCATAATGATTGTCAACATCAGATCAACCTAAATATTTATTTTACATTATTTTAATATCTGCTTCACAGTTTGCAGGAGTGTTTCCAGAATTTAGGCATTTTCAATATAGTTAACAACATTGTTATTTTTAGGAATAAACTGTGAACACCAAAATGTTTGAAGTAAATGAACTTTCCAGAATGGCTGACAGGGTTGTAAGTGTAACTTGAGCAAAATCTCTTCTTAAAATAACTTTGGTAACAGGGTTGATGAATGCAGTCATTTATTTGTGTAAAAACTGAGACAATGGATTGAGATTATTTTCTTGTCCTCCCATCATACTGTAGAGAGAGCCCAGATGATGTCACTTCCTGGTTGTTTTTGAAAGCAGGAAAATCATGTCAGAAGTAACAGGGTTGAGTGAATCATGAAGGACACTGATAATAACACATTTAAAGATGCAGTCAGTCTAGACTTTGAGCATGTGAACTTTCTACAGACGCTGAAACGATCATGATATGATGTCACACTCCGTGAATCTCTTTTAAAACATAAATAACAAATAATAATCATTTCAAAATATACAATCTACTCCACTTTACTGCAAACTTCACTTGATCTTGTGTTTCTGGTGTCCCACGTTCACATGTGTATGAATGGAAGTCAGTGGAAGGAAAGTCTAGTGTGACCGGTCCTTAATAATTACACAGTTTTAGGAAAATAAATGAAATATCACTTTAAAAGTTGATGTCAAAATAATGCCGTTAATATAGCATTAGATATTTTTGTCATTAATTCAAATATATTTCTCAGAATATTTCAGAGCAATGTTTTCTTTATTTCTTTCTTAATATTATTTATAAATTATTAAGAATTATTTAAGGGAAGGTGGCAGAGCAGCCATTTGGGAAATTCTGTATCCAGAAGACCTCCATTCAGTGATGATTGTCTTAATTCAGTAAATCTTAATGTAATAACATTTGAAACTGGAGTCAGATTAGGCGTGGAGTTAAAGTAAAATTGAGACTAAATTCTAAAATTAGGTGATCTTCACAGGAGCGCTGAAAGGACACGCATTATACCTTCACCCAGACTGCTGGATTGTGTCGTTGAGATGACTGGTTAGTCTCTACAATTGTAAGATTAATGTTAAAGTTTCAGGGACATATGCAATTAATTTATGAAAATGCATCAAAATAATCTGGATATTTTATAGCAGTTGTCTATCACAGCAAGTCTCAGTTTTATTACTTTTTTATTGTATTTTCATGTACTGAAAATTAAATTACACTTTTTTTCCTTTCATTTCAGAGCTGATGGAAGTGAAGGAGGAGAGTGAAGAACTGAGTGAAGTGGAGGAGAAACATCATGACAAACCTGGAGAAAAACCTTTGAGTCGCTCAAAGACTAAAAAGACATTTTTAAAGAAAAGAAGAGCCGAGAAATCGACAACCTGCACTCAGTGTGGAAAGAGTTTCAAATACAAAGATCATCTTAAAGGTCACATGAGAGTTCATACTGGAGAGAAGCCGTTCACATGTGATCAATGTGGCAAAACATTTCTTCTGGAATCATCTCTGAAGAGACACCTGAGAGTTCATACGAAGGAGAAGCCACATTCATGTTCTGTGTGTGGAAAGAGTTTTTCACTGCTGCAATATTTACATGCACATCAGAAAACACACACTGGTGTGAGAGAGTATGTGTGCTTTGAGTCTGTTTTACTACAGCAAACAGTTTAAAACTGCACCAGAGAATTCACACTGGAGAAAAACCTTACAAATGTTCACACTGTGACAAGAGATTCAGTCGGTCATCAAATCTGAAAACACATGAGAAGATCCACACTGGAGAGAAGCCGCACACGTGTGATCAGTGTGGAAAGAGTTTCACTAAAAGTGACCTGAAGATACACATGAAGATCCATGCAGTGGAGAAACCACATCACCACAGCTGAGAAGAGACTCAGCCAAATCTCTCCTCTCCACCTATAGTTGGCGCTGTTGCTCTGTGTCTGCTGTTGAATTATCCAGGTTGTGGATGAGGAGCGACCCCTGATGTGATTGTGTACATACAGTAGTACATAGTTCAGTGCTATATAAATGCTTCATTCATTCATTTATTCATAGTTAGCCATTTCTCAATATGTGTTCTTGTCTGTTCTTGTGAAATTCATCAGTTGTTGACCAAGTTCTGATCCAATTCAAAGTTCACATCTAGCCAAAGAAAATTTCAAATCCCCGGATGTGTTCTTGATCCACCCCTTTTATTGAGCCTTACAGTCTAAAAATCCTTTCTTTGTATTGGTCTTATTAAGTATTAAGTAATAAGTAATATTCTAATTTTCTGAGATACTGAATTTGGGATTTTCCTTAGTTGTCAGGTATAATCATCAAAATTAAAAGAAATAAACATTTGAAATATATCAGTCTGTGTGTAATGAATGAATATAATATACAAGTTTCACTTTTTGAATAGGATTAGTGAAATAAATCAACTTTTTGATAAAATACTAATTATATGACCAGCACATTTAAATACAAAAGATGAATTATATCTCATGTTTAACCACTACAGAGACATTAGAGCCAGTGGCAATTATCAGAAGGACTAGCCGAGGTAAGAAATCTTGGCCAACTGAAAAGTATGAACATGAAAAGTATGAGCATGTACAGCACTCAATACTTAGTTGGGGCTCCTTTTGCCTGAATTACTGCAGCAATGCGGCATGGCATGGAGTCGATCAGTCTGTGGCACTGCTCAGGTTTTATGAGAGCCCAGGTTGCTCTGATAGTGGCCTTCAGCTCTTCTGCATTGTTGGGTCTGGCATATCGCATCTTCCTCTTCACAATACCCCATAGATTTTCTATGGGGTTAAGGTCAGGCGAGTTTGCTGGCCAATTAAGAACAGGGATACCATGGTCCTTAAACCAGGTACTGGTAGCTTTGGCACTGTGTGCAGGTGCCAAGTCCTGTTGGAAAATGAAATCTGCATAAAGTTGGTCAGCAGCAGGAAGCATGAAGTGCTCTAAAACTTCCTGGTATATGGCTGCGTTGACCTTGGACCTCAGAAAACAGTGGATCAACACCAGCAGATGACATGGCACCCCAAACCATCACTGACTGTGGAAACTTTACACTGGACCTCAAGCAACATGGATTGTGTGCCTCTCCTCTCTTCCTCCAGACTCTGGGACCCTGATTTCCAAAGGAAATGCAAAATTTACTTTCATCAGGGAACATAACTTTGGACCACTCAGCAGCAGTCCAGTCCTTTTTGTCTTTGAGACGCTTCTGACGCTGTCTGTTGTTCAAGAGTGGCTTGACACAAGGAATGCGACAGCTGAAACCCATGTCTTGCATACGTCTGTGCGTAGTGGTTCTTGAAGCACTGACTCCAGCTGCAGTCCACTCTTTGTGAATCTCCCCCACATTTTTGAATGGGTTTTGTTTCACAATCCTCTCCAGGGTGCGGTTATCCCTATTGCTTTTTCTACCACATCTTTTCCTTCCCTTTTCCTCTCTATTAATGTGCTTGTACACTTGCTCTGTGAACAGCCAGCCTCTTTTGCAATGACCTTTTGTGTCTTGCCCTCCTTGTGCAAGGTGTCAATGGTCGTCTTTTGGACAACTGTCAAGTCAGCAGTCTTCCCCATGATTGTGTAGCCTACAGAACTAGACTGAGAGACCATTTAAAGGCCTTTGCAGGTGTTTTGAGTTAATTAGCTGATTAGAGTGTGGCACCAGGTGTCTTCAATATTGAACCTTTTCACAATATTCTAATTTTCTGAGATACTGAATTTGGGATTTTCCTTAGTTGTCAGGTATAAGCATCAAAATTAAATGAAATAAACATTTGAAATATATCAGTCTGTGTGTAATGAATGAATATAATATACAAGTCTCACTTTTTGAATGGAATTAGTGAAATAAATCAACTTTTGATGATATTTCAAGGTTTAGCTTCAGCAGTTACAGTTTTTTCAAGTCATGTCCAAAAGAATGTATTTAAAATGCACATGAACACCAAAATGTATTTAATAGACTAAAAACCCATTAATATACAGTAGTCAACATTTGAAGTAGATCAAAAAAGTTCATCAAAGTTGTCCTTAGAAGGTTTTAGTACAACTTTGATGAAGGGTTTTGATCCGCTTCAAATGTTGACTATTTACAGACATACTGACATAAATATTTTAATTAAACTTTATTTGTAGTTCTTCCTTATTGCACAATGCATATTTCTAAATATTAAACCTAAAATGTGTTTAATATCACTATTAGTAAGGATAGTATGATCACTGTATAATTTGAATGCAAGATTCATATACGTGCTAAATTGCTTGCAATAGTTCCACTTTAGCACAATCAAATATACTTAAGTTTATCTTTAGTTGGACCTCAACACAGAAATACTTGTTCCAGTTTAGCAGACTTTAAGTATACAAATTTAGTATACTAAAAATACAGTTGCAGGGTATTTATATCAAGTACAGGCAAATGTAAATACAATTGTAGTACACTTAACATAAAATAAATGTATTTCAAATAGTTTTTAGTAGATTTATTTTTCACTAGGGACTATCTTAGATTTCTTCCATATTATTGGGACCTTTTGTAACAAGAGAAAATGTGATGAAATATTAAACACAACTGGTCTGCACAGGTCTCAAACTCCATGCCTCCTACATTATCAGGGCCTGGACTTTTTTTAACATCTATATTTTTAAAAGACGTTTAACCTTATAAACTTTGATATTTTACTAGATAATGTTCTCTGTTGTAAATCATTGATTTCTGCTCTAAAATGATTATCAAACCTCATTTAATTTATCAGCAAAATCCAATGCATTTCAAAATAAAACAGTATTTTTGTACCCTCTGTCAGTACTTTCACAGAATATTTTATGACACTGTAAATATATTTGCAGACTTGCATGCACATGTTTAAGTGTGTGTGTGTGATACTCCTGGATGTGTAAACACAGGTTGGGCAGCCAGTTGTTAAATAAGTCTAACTTAGTTTTTTTTTTACTCCTATTTCTCTTCACCAAAATGCGTTCTAGGTGGTAGTCATTTCTGGATTTGACAAAAATGATTTTGCAGTTACACTTTGACTAACTGATGATACAGAAAACCACAGATGGGGACTATTACAATTACAATATAAAAAATAAAAAAAATAGTTAAGTCAGTATATATAATAACAATATAAATGCTCAACATGTTTTGGGAACGCTGTAAAAAAGAATGTGATTTTAACGGTAAAATATTGTCAAGTCAAGTCACCTTTATTTATATAGCGTTTTTTACAATGCAGATTGTGTCAAAGCAGCTTTACATTGATAACTGGTACATAATTTTGGCTGCACAGCAGCTCTTAAAGAATAGAGCAGATTGCAGGCAGATTAAAGCACAGTTGAATAAATGTCAGGAATACTATTGAATATCAAATGTCAAGTCAAATGTCAAGTGTCCCCAACTAAGCAAGCCAAAGGCGACAGCAGCAAAGACATTGAGTTAGCTCTCTAACAAATAATACATTTCAATATTTGCTGTTTTTTTGTACCTTCAGTGGGAAAATTAAAAGAAGAACAACAGAGACTTGCAGATCCATCATGTGTCAGAAACAGAATGACTACAGAAATAATGCTTCAGGACCTTTCATGTCTGTTCAGAAAGGGTTGGGTTTAATAAGGATGTTGAAAAGTTACTGCTAAGAAAAGGGAATCTATAACTTCATCAGGTTTCGGCTCGTTTGTGAAAACAAGCAGAATGAGTTTCTGTGGAAAAGCCAAAGGCGACAGCAGCAAGGAACCCAAACTCCAACAGGTGACATCAGGTAGCAAACTGTTGTAAAAATGCTAAAAAAAAAAAAAAAAAAAAAAATGTAAATAGGTTAACAGTAAGTTCCCATATACTGGGAAAAACTGTAAAGCAAAAGTAAAATGCTGTAAATTTTTACAATTTTTAGAAGTAAAAAAGAACAAATCAATGTATAATTTACAGTAAAAAACTGTAAACTGATATTCCCACAATTCCCTGTGACACTCCACATTTGAAAGTATTTTGTTTAAATAATCATGTTTCTTAATAGTTTTGTTATCAGTTATGTATTTTATGTTACATCTTCTGTTGTTTAATGAATGTTTATTGCATTATGTAAGTGTTGTGTTACCATGGTGGTGTTTTGTGTTTGCGTGAATTACTCTTTTCACCTTCTTTATATTAGTAAATACTTCAGCTTGTGGAAAAGCTACTTGTGATGATTCTTCATGTCTTTCTCATTTACCACCTGGATTATATGGTGGTTGCCAGTATATGTTAAAGGTACAAAACAGATTTTAGTAATAGAGTGCATTGTTGAATTTACTGGATTAAATTCAAACTTCTAACTGAACCAAAAGTTAAACAAATTTCCTGTCACTCACTGAAGAGATGTTTTAATACACATATGTAAATATTTTATTACAGACATTTCTCACAATTTTTAAAATGGCAATGTTTTTCTTTAATTATTTATTACATTCTATAATAACTTTTCCTTTATGCAAAGAAAATTCATACATGTGTTCATTTTGATGCAGTAATTTGTTTAATGTTAAAAGTACATAAACCAAAGAAGAGCAGAGCAACAAACAAGCTTTATTCAGTATCAGATAGTGTATCATATTGAGTTTCTGCTGGTCTATGACGTTCATCTGGATTCACTGAAACAGGAAGTAGAAGAGCAGAGGAGACAAGAGCAGGATGAAGCTTCCCTTATACACTCCATCTAATCAAGACAGCAAGGAAACTCATATTAATTAACACCACACCACTACTACTATCACTACTGCTACTACTAAGAAAACTGCATCTTCGTTGTTGATCAATTTAACTTAAAAAAAAAAAATAGAAACTTCATAAGCTTCTCCTTTTCATGCTGCTTTACACTATTTTTTACTACTTTTAATATTGTCCTGCTTATTAACAATCACATGTTCATACTGAATTATTATTGTTAGTAAAATATTATCATTTTAAGTTACTGTGGATGAAATCAAGCTGCTAGTGCATGATGAAATAAAGGCCAATACCTGCTGCATTGCAAAGATCAGTGTCACAGCAGCGATTAATCCGTAACCCGTTTTTTTGATGTACAGTCTGTGGTTCACACTCAGGTGCGCACCCTTTAGTTATGATAGACACCTCAGCAGACTCTTTTAACGCATTGGTTCTGCATTTAGTAATTCCAACTGGACATGTCTCCACTTTCAGTTCACAGGAGCCCGTCAGAAGAGACGTTGTGCACGAGTAACACTTGAGAGAATATCCTTACAAACAGAGAAAGACATTGAGTTAGCTCTCTACAGTATGACTAACAAATAATACATTTCAATATTTGCTGTTTTTCGTACCTCCAGTGAGAAAAATGAAAAGAAGAACAACAGAGACTTGCAGATCCATCATGTGACAGAAACAGAATGACTATACAGGATAATGCTTCAGGATCTTTTATGTCTGTTCAGAGAGGGTTGGGTTTAATAAGAACACATTGTGAAATCCGCAAGGCACTATGAAAGTTACTGCTAAGAAAAGGGAATCTGTAACTTCATCAGGTTGGGGCTCGTTTGTGAAAACAAGCAGAATGAGTTTCTGTGGAAAATGAAACGTCATTTTATTATTTGTGCATATTTCTTTCAGAGAGTGTTAAAATGTATGACTGATGTGTTAAAAGCCCATTTTTAATATATGCAGTGTAGCCTATAATTTCCAAATAAGTGTAAATATATTTAATAAGTTTACACTGGCAGAAAAGAATCCTGTACACACAAATATATATTAAACAACACACCAGCAGCAGAACTGCATGCAAGAGAATATGAGTTGAGTGGTTGAGACTGAATTCAAATGTCTTTTTTTTTTAGTTTATGTCTCTCCATCATCGTCATCATCATCCTCACAGACTGAGATCAGTCCAGGTCGCTCTGTGACTCTCTCCTGTCAGTTGTATTCAGATACTGGATTCTCCTGTTATTCTGATGAACTTCATCTGTCGTGGGTGAATCAGACTGGTGTTGATCTGAAGACAGACTCCAGATATCAGATATTATTCTCATCAGATCACTGTATCATCACTCTGACTACAACACTCCTGAATGAAGATGACAACAGAGAGTGGAGATGTCAGCTTACTCTCAGAAATCAACTCCAGACCTCAGTCAGATACACTGTCAAGTATTCAGGTGAGAAACAACTATTACTACTGTAAAATATGATGTTAATGTTATGACACGTTCATTTCTACTGGCAGCTTTACACCATTAAACTATCAGTCAGTCTGTAAATGCTTCATCAATAACTGTTCATAGTTGAATCCCCTTGACTTCAGTCATGTCCAGTTTCTCTTCTTCTTCTTCTTCTTCCACACATGTTTCCTGCAGTGATTGTGATGATTGTTGAGATGGCAGTGTTTGCTGCTCCTACTGTGATTCTTCTTCAGATCATCTGTGCAAGAAGAGCTGGTGAGTTTGAGCTTCACACAATCTGATGATTCACACTCATCTGATCTGGATCAATGATGGTAAAAACACATACGAGAGGTTAGTCCATGCTTTTATTTTGCAGGGAGGAAGGACTCGCAGCACCCAGAGGAAATAGAGATGCCTACAATATTACAGTAAAATACTGCTGAGTTTGGAGACCATCTGAAACAAGATTTAAAACAGCAGAAACTCACAGAGGATTGTTCATTGTTTGATTTTCTTCTTCTCAGAAAACAGAGAAAAACTCCCTGAAGAAATAGTGACACCATCAAGTTTAGATTCAAATATCTTTTACAAATAAAAGGCCAGATTTATGTTCATTTATATGGTTTGATGGATATTTTCCTACAGTGTTGAATGTCATTTTCTTGTGCTTCATATATAAACTGCTTTAAATATAATATTAAATCCAGTAATGGACAGACTGTTTGTAAAATCCTCTCTCTGTTCTGTGTGATGAAGATGATTTGCTGATTCTCATATCTTGCCTTTTCATTCCTGTTTTTAGCATCTTTGATTATTTTGGATGATTTCTACTAATTTTCTTAATTAAACCTCTCCAATTGTTTAATATGTCTCATTTCCTGAGATGTTTGTCACAATTAAGGTGATCCATGAGCTTGTAATGTGAGGATGAACAGCAGCAAAGATAAACTAATAATTAAATGATTCATTCATGTTCATAATAATTCACATAACTTTATTCTGGTTAGTTCAGAAATCCACTTTGATAAACTGATGACTTTAACACACTTCACCTTCTGTCACAGCCGGGTTACAAGAGCACAGTTATTGGTTTAGACTTGTTAACTGAAAGATAGAGATGAGTGTCATGCAGCACGTAAAGAAAGAAGAGGAAGTGACATCAGAATGATTCAGAATGATTCAGTCTAAACTGGTTCAGAGTTGATCACTGCTCGATGTGGTTAAACTGAGTTCTCACACTCAACATGTTTCGGTAACACTTTACAATAAATAATCCTGAACTTATACCTGAATTAATAGTTACTTCAACATGAGCTCATGATTAGTGAAGATATGAACTAATCATTAACAAATGAAGAGCAATTCATAACTTCTAAAACGGCTATACTTAATTTATTATTTTAGTTACGGAAGTGTAGGATGGATATGAACCATCTTAATATTGTAAGAAAGTCTTGACTCTGGAATAGATCTTCATACAGACTCTGAGTTTGAAACTAACAGTAATGATCTCATGAGCAAAAGAATATCCTATAAACCCTGTTCAGAGCAGATGTGTGTTGAGCAAGATGTGTGTTCTCACCCTGAACAACATGTTTCACACAGATGTAAAGCAACACTTCACTGTGGTTTAGTGTCAATAAATAGCAACCCGATGTCATCACTCTGATCGGAGGAAGGAATGAGTGTGATCTGTGTGTGCTGAGACTGATCATTCTCTCTTCACTTCTCTCTGTTCTGCTCTGACAGTTCTGTCTGCCGTGTCGTAGTTCATTGTCTCTTTGTGTTGTGCTGGATCACATGACTCTTTGTGTTGGCCATGTGATCCTCTTGTCCCGCCTCCTTGTTTCCCATATTACCCTTGTTTAGTTTTTGTTGAGTACTCGTTTATCTGAGTGGGATCACCTGTTCTTCCCCTCTTAATGGGAGAAATGAAGCTTTTTAAAGCTTTGAATCAACTGAACCAATTGCTTCACAATTTGATTCATTGTTTGGAAGCGTTCGAATCATCACACCCCTGCTGGTCAGAACAGTGTAAAAACAGACAGTAAGAACAGCATTTGTTGCAGTGTGTTCAGTGGACAGCTCAGCTAAACAAGCCAGTAAGAGACTATTAACTACTATTATTCCTTTTCATTATACTAATGTCTCATTAAAACATCTACAAACGTATAAAACTGATCAGAGCCCATAGAGATTTTGTTCAATGATTCATTGCCGGAGGATGATCTCAGTGAATCCTTATGATTAATGGGTGAACCATTGAAATTTCGAAATGTTTTTAACACTTATGATGTAACAAAGCCTTGTTTACTGAAATCATGTGACTGGCAGTTTGAAACACGCTCCGAACCCAGTCTCCGCACCATGGGCGGGCATTGAGGTGCCTGGCCCACCCTGGGATTCAACAGTGCCCACCCTGGATGAGCCTGTCTCCCTTCACCAACTCCATGTCCCACCTTTCACCAGTTCTTGCTTGTGTGCTCAATATTATTATTATTTTTTATCAATTTTATCAAAAATGTGTTTGCCCTGATTTTCAAAAAAATATTTAAAATGGATTTGCGGGCGAGAGCCGTGAGGGAACGGCGCGAGGCCGGTGACGCAATGAGCATCACCTGGGAGGCACACCAGCCTCGAGTCTCTCACGGAGGAGCTCCGGGAGCATAAAAGGAGGAGCGACGACCGTGAAGGACGAGAGAGGACCAGGCCTGGACTTTATTTTATGTTTTATTATGTTTGTGTAGCCAGCAGACGTCCGCGAGGGTCTGCCGGCATTACTTTCCTTTTGTTCTTTGTTTATTTATATATTAAAGTTTTGTTGAACGTTCGCCGGTTCCACCTCCTTCTTCCCACATTTACGAACTGTGTTGAGCGAGGAAATGTTTGGTTTTGTGCTAAGCACATCGCTGCTGCTTAACGTTAGCTGTCATTTTTTAAACAACTATGCTGAGCTATCTCGTGTGACTATGGATATATATGGCAATTTTTTATTGATTGACAGCGTTTGGTGATTCCCTAGTTATTTTTTGTAGCAAATATGCTTCTTTGGGGCCCGTATGGGGCCACAGATGGGGCTCCAGTGGGACAGCCTAAATCCTGGGTTGACTGTGGGTTGACGCACACTTAGCAGAGTGGGCCCCTGTTGAGGCCATTTGTGGGCCTACACTACGGGTAAAGTGTGGGAATACTGTGGAAAATGCACAGATGTGTGGGAACATACCTTTGGCTTTAACAAACAACAAGATTAGTTTAGATTAGTCTACTTTGCATTTGCCACAACACACGCAAAACAATTTAACTTATTGAAAGAATAAATTAGAAGTCATATGTTTCAAATAATTTCATTTATTCACAGTCATGTTAAAATATACACTATATTGCCAAAAGTTTTGGGACGCCTGCTAGCCTGACTTCGTCATACTCATATTCTAGGCAGAATGTGAGTCTGATACTGCTCCATTGCACTTGAATTATGGGGCGTGTCTTAACCGAACCAGTAAAAAAACAAAAAACTCTGCACTCAATTGGATAGACCTACAACCAATCAGAGCAACGCAGTAAGTGACTGTGGCGAGGGGGGCGTGGTTTAGCGGGGTCTGCGGCAGGAGGGAGTGTCTGGGGATGTGCGGTGATTGAACGGGTTGAATGTAAATCACGAACACCTGTTTCTCGTTCCAGTAACTGGGCGAGCCCGATAGTTTTGGTCCCCAAAACAGACGGCTCAGTGCGGTTCTGTGTGGATTATCGCAAGGTGAATGCAGTGTCGAAATTCGACGCGTATCCAATGCCGCGTGTGGACGAATTGCTTGACCGGCTCGGTACAGCTCGCTTTTATTCGACACTGGACTTAACAAAAGGGTATTGGCAGATCCCCTTGTCTCCATTATCCAAAGAAAAGACCGCTTTCACGACGCCGTTTGGATTACACCAATTCGTGACCCTTCCGTTCGGGCTGTTCGGGGCACCGGCTACCTTTCAGCGACTCATGGACAAGATCTTACGGCCCCATGCTGCGTATGCGGCTGCCTATCTGGATGACATTATTAGTTTTAGTAATGATTGGCAGCGGCATATGCAGCATTTGAGGGCTGTCCTGAGGTCACTGAGAGGGGCTGGGCTCACGGCCAACCCGAAGAAGTGCGCAATTGGGCGCGTGGAAGTAAGGTATCTGGGCTTCCACTTGGGATATGGACAGGTGCATCCCCAAATTGATAAGACAGCAGCGGTTGCAACCTGTCCGCGTCCCAAGACCAAAAAGGAGGTAAGACAGTTCCTCGGGCTGGCGGGATATTACAGAAGGTTTGTTCCTAATTATTCGGACCTCACCAGCCCGTTGACTGATCTGACTAAAAAGGATGCACCAGATACGGTCCAGTGGACGGAGCTGTGCCAGCAGGCCTTCACCCAGGTGAAGGCTGCTTTATCTGGCGGGCCGTTACTTCATTCCCCTGATTTCTCTCTCCCCTTTTTGTTGCAGACAGACGCGTCGGACAGAGGGCTGGGTGCGGTCCTGTCCCAGGAGATAGAGGGTGAGGAGCGGCCGGTGCTGTACATTAGCCGCAAGCTCTCTAAGAGAGAGGCTAAGTACAGCACCGTGGAGAAAGAGTGTTTAGCCATCAGGTGGGCCGTCCTCACCCTCCGCTATTATCTCCTGGGGCGGGAATTCACCCTCTGTTCGGACCATGCCCCTCTGCAGTGGCTCCACCGCATGAAGGACACCAACGCGCGGATCACTTGTTGGTATCTTGCTTTACAGCCTTTTAAATTCAAAGTGATCCACAGGCCGGGTGTTCAGATGGCTGTGGCCGACTTCCTCTCCAGAAATGGGGGGGGGGGGGGGGTGTTATGCAGGCCGGACGGCTCCCCGGCTCAGTCGGGCGGTGGGGGTATGTGGCGAGGGGGGCGTGGTTTAGCGGGGTCTGCAACAGGAGGGAGTGTCTGGGGATGTGCGGTGATTGAACGGGTTGAATGTAAATCACGAACACCTGTTTCTCGTTCCAGTAACTGGCGTGGAGACAGGATAAAACGCCAGGAGAAGCAGGAGCGTGTGAGAGAGAGAGGGACTGCTGACAGTCGGACTAAGTGAGCTGTGCTCGTGTCGTAGAGTGAAGCCCGTCCTTGGATGTGGAATTATTGAGTGTGCGTTGCACCGTCTTTTTGTTTATGTGTTTGATATTTTTCTCTGGTGAGAATAAAGACTGTCAGCAGCCCAAAGCCGATCCCTGTCCTCTTCCTTCCCATTACACAAAGAACCTTCGTTACAGTGACGTATGTTGAACTTGTACTTAAACTTTTGCCGAATCCCGTTGGAAGGACGGCAAACACATCTTTCCCATCGACAAATGCCTTGATTGCGGTTCTTTGTTCGTCTTTTAAAATTAATGCGCTGTCGATTTCTTTTATTACAGACATGATAGCGGAATCTAAACATCTTACTTCTCCAGCTGCAGTCATCGTTGGTGAAAACCAATTCAACCCAAGCGCTCTTTGATGACGTGGGTGGTTACGTAACCGCAGATAGCCTGTCCATCATCGATTAAAGCCCGCCCTGGCAATTTGATTGGCTCGGCCTTCTGGGAGCCGAGCATAATTACTCCACAGTGGATCGAGTCCAGACCGAACTTCCCGTCCAAAAAATGTTGTGGGCGGGGTTCGGGCTGGCACCCAGGCTAGACGCCTGCCATTATGTGCACATGAACTTTAATGACATCCCAATCTTAATCCGTAGGGTTTAATATGGAGTTGGCCCACCCTTTGCAGCTATAACAGCTTCAACTCTTCTGGGAAGTCTTTCCACAAGGTTTAGGAGTGTGTTTATGGGAATTTTTGACCATTCTTCTAGAAGTGCATTTGTGAGGTCAAGCAGTGATGTTGGTGAGAAGGCCTGGCTCACAGTCTCCGCTCTAATTCATCCCAAAGGTGTTCTATCGGATTGAAGTCAGGACACTGTGCAGGCCAGTCAAGTTCCTCCACACCAAACGCGCTCATCCATGTCTTTATGGACCTTGCTTTGTGCACTGGTGCGCAGTCATGTTGGAACATCCCCAAACTGTTCCCACAAAGTTGGGAGCATGAAATTGTCCAAAATGTCTTGGTATGCTGAAGCATTAAGAGTTCCTTTCACTGGAACTAAGAGTTCAAGCCCAACCCCTGAAAAACAACCCCACACCATAATCCCCTCCACCAAACATTACACTTGGCACAATGCAGTCAGGCAAGTACAGTTCTCCTGGCAACCGCCAAACCCAGACTTGTCCATCGGATTGCCAGACAGAAGCGTGACTGGTCACTCCAGAGTAACGTCTCCACTGCTCTAGAGTCCAGTGGCTCGTGCTTTACACCACTGCATCCGGCGCTTTGCATTGCACTTGGTTGCTTGGATGCAGCTGCTCGGCTCTCCACGCATTGTTCTTGAGCTAATCTGAAGGCTATTGTAGTTATTGAGCTATTGCATACTGTGCATCTCAGCATGCGCTGACCCTGCTCTGTGATTTTATGTGGCCTACCACTTCATGGCTGAGTTTCTGTTGTTCCCAATTGCTTCCACTTTGTTATGATACCACTAACAGTTGACCATGGAATGGACTTATTGCACATTTGGCAACCTATCTCGGTACCACACTTGAGTTCACTGAGATTCTGCAAAATGTGTAGTGCTGGGGAGTCTCCAGGAATGTGTTTGGGAACCCCTGTTGTAGGCAAAATTGTGAGTGAGCCCACTCCCTTGGCTGAGAAGCAACCCCACACATGAATGGTCTCAGGATGCTTTACTGTTGGCATGACACAGGACTGATGGTAGTGCTCACCTTTTCTTCTCTGGACAAGCTTTGTTCTGGATGCCCCAAACAATCTGAAAGGGGATTCATCAGAGAAAATGACTTTACCCCAGTCCTCAGCAGTCCAATCCCTGATGTTTTTTTTTCTGGAGAGAAGTGGTGTCTTTGCTGCCCTTCTTGACACCAGTCCATCCTCAAAAAGTTTTCACCTCACTGTGCATGCAGATGCATACAAACCTGAAACCATTCATGTAGGAATTAAATTTTGGGTCCATGACCAGGAAACTCCCCTGACATTAATCCCATTGAGAATCCTCAAGAGGCAGGTGGACAAGCAAAAACCACAAATTCTGACAAACTCCAAGCATTGATTATCCAAGAATGGGCTGCCATCAGTCAGGATGTAGCCCAGAAGTTTATTGACAGTATACCAGGGTGAATTGCAGAGGTCTTGAAAAGAAGGGTCAGTATTGACTCTTTGCATAAACTAAATGTAGTTGTCAATAAAAGCCTTTGAAACTTAAGAAATGCTTGGATTTATACTTCAGTATGCCATAGTAACATGTGACAATAAAATATAAAAGTCTGCTGTAGCAGCAGTCCTTGTGAAAATGAATTTTTAAACTTCTAAGATGAGTTTTAAACACGTAAATCATGTTAAAAGCTGCATACGGTGGCCATGCTGGATCATTCCTGATCATCAACCCCAGTGAGTGAACGGCACTATGAACTATGAGACTAATGATGAGCATAGACCATATAGAGAGAATTAACTTCAGTGCTTTTATTTACAACATGCGCTCATTCATGGCTGATTTATTTTTATTTTATTTTCAAGTAGAACTGATTATCAGTCTATCTGTACATGTGATGTCACTTCCTGGGTGTCACAATTTTAAGAAATGTCCTTTTTTTTTAAAAAAAAAAAAAGAGGGAAATCAACTATGTAACAAGGTTGAGGGACACAGATAATGTTAATAAAAATTAACGTTATGGTCGTGATATATCGTCTTGCTTGAGCTTGTGGTTTTGGTGTCCCACATTCACATGCGTATAAAGAGAAGTCAATAAAATTAAAAGTCTAATTAAATGAGTGTTCACACTAATGAAGAAAAACAGCAAAATGGTTAAATTTTCTAGCATTTGTCTATATTTTAACTTTGATTTTTTTTTTTTTTTTTTTTTATTTCAGCCCTGATGGAAGTGAAGGAGGAGAGTGAAGAACTGAGTGGAGGAGAAATATCATGTCAAATCTGGAAAATAAACTTTGAGAAAAGACGAGACAAGAAATCTACAACCTGCACTCAGTGTGGAAAATGTTGTCTTGAGCATCACATGAGAGTTCATACTGGAGAGAAGCCGTTCACATGTGATCAGTGTGGAAAGAGTTTCACAGACAAATGTCATCTTGAGCTTCCCACTGGTGAGAAACCGCACACGTGATCAGTGCGGGAAGAGCTTTGCACAATTATCACACCTTAAATGTCCCATATTATGCCTATTTTTCAAGATGCAGTTTAAGTCTCAGGTGTCCCCAGAATGTGTCTGCGAAGTTTCAGCTTAAAATACATCACAGATCACCATTATCACAGATGAGTAAAATTAAGTCTGGAATGATTCACAGTGTGATGGATGTTAATGTACTTGTAATGTTAATGTATTTCACTAATTATACTTTCTTTCGATTTGTATTTATTTACTTAGTATTAATTTGCCTACGAAAACCTCATCATTTTGTTTTGTATCTTATTTTTGCTATTTTTGGAAAAAGTTTTATATTTCTATTACGTGATGGCGCAATTTTTGTTCAGCCCGCGCTGAGTCCTCAGACCGCGTTGAGAGGAGGTAAACAGTTAGCGGTGCTCTCTCAATATAGACTTATAAAGGTTCTAAAAGTTTGATTAAGTCAATAATATGCAGTAATATTATTTTTACTAATGAATGAATTGGATTTAATAGTTCATTACCGAGTACAGTGGCTTGAGTATGTGTGTGCGCGCCACTAGAACGTGGTGATTTTAACAAATTAAATAACTGCCTTTAATTTGTGTTGGTAAAAATCACAGATAACATGTATTTCTCAAACTGTGCTCTTTAATCCATCCAGAGAGCCAGAATAAACTCCACAGCAGCAGCAGCAGCAGCACTTCCAGTTGTCTCCTTGTCTTCTATCACACAACGCAGATTGGGCAGTAGCCAGAATTAGGCCGGTTACACTCGCAACCTTTCAAACCTTGATTATCTTGTTCAGGGGCCGTATTCACAAAACATTGTATCTTACCACTAAGAGTTCTCCTAAATAGCAGTAAAAGTTCTTAGCTAAGAGTTTTCTCTTAAAACCTATTCACAAAGCTGCTGAGACAAACTTTTACTAAGGAATAGACAGAAGTCTTAAGCTAAGAGTAAGGGTGGGGTTGACCTCATTGCTATGGAGTAAACACACAGTGATTGGCTGATGGGGAGGAGTCAGTGATTTAATCATAGAAATATTGTAGAATGAGGTGTCATGTTTCCACATTAAAATAAAGGTTGTTGCCCTATTCAATGTTGCCCTATTCAAAATAAAATGTTGCCATATTGTTGCCATAAAGGTTTTAAAATATAGGCTAAGTGTCACTAATTAAACTAGTATATACAGTTAATATATATATATATATATATATATATATATATATATATATATATATATATATATATATATATATATATATATATATATATGTGTGTGTGTGTGTGTGTGTGTGTTTTTTTTTTTTTACTCTATTCGATCATTTGTAAGTGTGAACTAATGAAAACCACTGGCACAGGTAATCAGACAATCTTTATTTATTTGCTAAAGATTTTTTTTGGCGTCTCATCGTAGATTCAAATCTATAAATCAAAATGTATTGCATTTAGGAAGAAAAGGTTCAGCACCTAAGGCTCTGTCGCTATTGCCTCAATGGTGTTCAGTGTCTTTGGGTGGATTAGGACTGTTTGTGATTTGGTCTTACCCACGTAGAAGGCAACGTTCTCAGGACCTTACGCAACGTTCCCTAAAAGTTCTCAAAATGTGATGAAATTTCTGAACCTTTACAGAACATTCGGGATGTTCCTAAACCTCCTCTTTTGGTAATGAAAGTGCTGCAGTTCAAGGTTCCTTATATGACTTTAGGGGGACTTTCCATTTTGGTTATTTTATGGTCAAAAAAAGAACGTTACAAAGAGGATATTTGAAACATTAACAGAACGTTTCCACACAGTCCTCTGTTGATCATTTAATAACGTTCCCGATATGAGTTTAGGGGAACGTTCCATTTTGGTTATTTTATGGTCATGCATGAATGTTACAAAGAGGACATTTGGGAAGTTATCAGAACGTCCTATTGATAGTACCCTCAACATTCCCAGAACGTCCTGAATGTTCCCTGAAGGTCCACCAAATAACGTTCCCCAAACCTTAAAAGAACTCCACATCGTGACCGTCTCTGAATGTTCTGGGAACTTTACTAGGTGACAGTGTAAAAAAGCCCATGTTCAGTTTGTGTTCTTTTATTATTATAAGGGCTGTACAGCTATTATGTTGGTCACTGAATTGAATTTAAAGGGTGTGGCCTGTTTTGACGATCGCGCGAGAGCGGATCAGTTTCAATGCGCGAACGGCAGAGTGAAAGCATAGGTCCTGCAGTCTTCCCTGTAAATCAGCAAAATAATGCAAATTAAGATCTCTTTCTGTAGCGATTTCACTTTGTGAAATGCAGGAAGAATACTTGTGATCCCAATTGGTAGCAGATGATGGTTAATTGTCTCAGACTTCTCATTGAAGTTTCCTTCATGACGATTCTGGAATGTGCGTCATTGAAGACCATTCATCGTGATTATTGATATTCAACATCTTAAATAGTAAATTAGTACAATTTAGTACAACTGCCTCCTCTTTATTTCTCTCATGGCCATTGGACATCAGATGTGGTAATCGACTCTCTGAGACGGTTAACACCGTAGTAGTAATTGGTGCAATACAGTTCCTTTCAAACAGACAGCCTCGCTAGAAATTTTACGTTCCCAGAACATTCTCAGAACGTTCCCAGTATGTTCACAGACGGTCAAGATGCCGTTCTTTAAAGGTTTGGGGGACGTTATTTGGCGGACCTTCAGGGAACATTCAAGACGTTCTCTGAACGTTTAGGGAACCATACTTTATTTGGAAATGTTCTCAGAACGTCCCTGCTGCCCTTTTCAAAAATTGAATTGAAAATTAGAGCTAAGTTGACTAATAAAAGTGGCTGTTCAAACAAAAACTATTTTTTCTTAAAGGTTTTTACAGGTTATTCCTTGATTAATAACAGTTTCTTTAAATTTCAAATCTATTGCATTAAGTCATTAGCTGACAAAAACACACACATGAGCTAATGTAACTGCTGTATCACTGCATCAGTAACTACACAGTTACTGTCTTTAAATAAAGCAACATGCAGCAGAACATCAGTATTTCTGGATCATCACTGACTGAAGCACAGGAGCTACCCTTCAGCACAATGGAGACCTCACAAATCTCAGATAACACAAACAGAACATTAAACTCTAACAGATCTCTCTAGATCTCTGCATCTTCACTTATTACAAACCACTCTGACTTTGTTTCTTTCATACAAATCTTCTTAATGAAGTGTAGATGTTTTATCAAAATTTATAAATGTCACCGTTATGGAGGTAAGCGCTTGTTTTAGTTGGGCTCCTGACCCTTGACAATTTGACTTTAGTTTTTCTCCAATTGTTATAACTGTGTTTTTCTAAAGCATTTGGTACAATAAAAAATTGTGAGAAAATTAAAATCTAATCAAATGGGATTGGATGCTTGATCATTGATAATAATATAAAGTCATACAGTGGTCTTATTCACAGATCTTTGAATATTGTGTTTTCATTCACCTAGACATCATAATGCAGGAGAACCTGTCCTACTTTGAAATTATGAAAGTTTTTATCCAGAAATTATTCAGACAGTATCATGTAGATTCACACAGACATCAAGATTCTGCATATGATCCTCAACAATGGCGACAAAATTTTCAGATAAACTCTGAACATCACAAAACAAGCTACTAAAGTCACAAAAAAGATATTTTAGTGTCACCATCGCTGAGAATCATACGCTGATTCATGATGTCTGTGTGAGTCTAAAAGACACTGCTCAAAACTCTGCATAATGTATAAAAAACTAATAAAAAAGGGGGTAAAAAAAAACTTCAATTAATGCAAAAGTAACATTTAACACACTCAGTTTAGATTTTGGTGATCAATGAATTTGGACACTCCATGATGATTGACCAGCACAAAATAACCAAACTCATCTGATCAGACTTTCTCCTGCTTTTTTTTTTTTGCTATAACTAATGCATTTTGAAAACACAGTTAAAGCAGCCAGAGAAAATCAAATGCTAAAAATGGCAAGAATCAAGAGCCAATCTAAAGCAAACGCTCTCCTCTATAACGGTGACTTCACACTTTATTATTTTGTATAAAACACCCACACAGGAGGCGACATTCTCGTGACCTTGTGCAACTTTGTCTGAAAGTTCTCTAAAAGTGACAAAAATTCTAAAACTTTACAGAACATTTGGGACATAAAACTCTTTTGGTAATGAAAGTGCTGCAGTTTAAGGTTCCTTATATGATTTTAGGGGGACATTCCAATTTGGTTATTTTATGCTCACACAAGAATGTTACAATGAGGATATTTAGAACTGAACATTGCTACATGGTCTTCTGTTGGTCATTTAATAACGTTCCCGATATGAGTTTAGGGAAACGTTTTATTTTGGTTATTTTATGGTCGCACGAGAACGTTACAAAGAGGACATTTGGGAAGTTAACAGAACGTCCTATAGTGATAGTCCCCTAAACATTCCCAGAACGTCCTGAATGTTCCCTAAAGGTCCACCAAATAACGTTCCCCAAACCTTAAAAGAACTCCACATCGTTCTTGCATGACCATAAAATAACCAAAATAGAACGTCCCCCTGAAGTCATATCGGGAATGTTATTAGATGACCATGTAGCAACGTTCAGTTTAATGTCCTAAATATCCTCATTGTAACGTTCTTATGTGACCATAAAATAAACCAAATTGGAACGTCCCCCTAAAATCATATAATGAACCTTGAACTGCAGCTCTTTCATTACCAAAAGAGGACGTTTTATGTCCCAAATGTTTTGTAAAATGTCAGAATTTTCATCACTTTTAGGCAAAGTTGCGCAAGGTCACGATAACGTCGCCTTCTACTTGTGTGTTTTATAGAAAATAATAAAGTTTGAAGTCACCGTTATAGAGGTGAGCGTTTGCTTTAGATGGGCTCTTTTGATTCTTGCTATTTTAACATCAGATTTTCTCTGGCTGCTTTAACTATGTTTTCAACACATGTTTGTTATAGCAAAAAAAAAAAAAAGCAAGTGAAAGTCTGATCAGTTAGATGATGATGATGGAATTAGATGATGGTGATACAATCATCATGAAGTGTTCTGATTCATCGATCATTACCAGAGTCTACACTATGAGTGTGTTATATGTTAGTTTTGCATTGACTAATGGCTTTTTTTCTAAAGTTCATTATACAGAGTTTTGAGCAGTATATTTATACAGACATCATGAATCAGCGTATGATCCTCAACAATGGTGACAATAAACAAAAATCTTTTTTTGTGACTTTAGTAGCTTGTTTTGTGATACTCAGAGTTATTGTTATTCCGAAAATTTTTCCACCATTCTTGAGGATCATACGCAGAATCTTGATGTCTGTATGAATCTTCATGATGCTGTCTGAATAATTCATACATAATAAAAACTCAAGAGATAGAGATTGCAGCCTTTAGCCTCCTTGTTAGAGTGTCCGACTCCCACGCCGGAGACCCGGGTTCGAGGCCTGCACAGAGCGGGGCGAGTACGACCTGGGTAGAGGGGTTATACACATATATATATATCTCGTCTGTGTATTTATTCCTCTTCTCGTGCTGATTTGTAAGACCGTTTGAATGTGTTTCTCCCAAACTTTGTTTATAAAACATAATTTGTCGGTTGAATTCTGAATTCTCTTGAGATGCAGACAACCAAGAGGTGGACAATTAACTGTATAGTTTAATTAGTGACACTTAGCCTACATTTTAAAACCTTTATGGCAAAAATATGTCAACATTTTATTTTGACTGTGGGAACATTTTTATTAAAAAAAAAACATTTATTTGAATAGGGCAACATTTGTATTTTAAAACCTTTATTTTAATGTGGAAACATGACACCTCATTCTACAATATTTCTATGATTAAATCACTGACTCCTCCCCCATCAGCCAATCACTGTGTGTTTACTCCATAGCAACGAGGTCAACCCCGCCCTTACTCTTAGCTTAAGACTTCTGTCTATTCCTTAGTAAAAGTTTGTCTCAGCAGCTTTGTGAATAGGTTTTAAGAGAAAACTCTTAGCTAAGAACTTTTACTGCTATTTAGGAGAACTCTTAGTGGTAAGATAAAATGTTTTGTGAATACGGCCCCTGTTATTGTTTAATGTTGTTTGTGTTAAGAAATCACTCCTGCCATGTGAACTGTTCTTGGTGAAATTTTGCAAGGTAAGCTAATTTTTTTTTTTTTTTTTTTTGACATTTTACACTCTAAGAGCCCTAACTTAACAAAATGATATTACTTGGTGCCATGAAAAAACGTATGTATGTTTTTAATAATTTTTCAAAAACATGCTCAACCAAATAGTTGATTTGTCACTTTATGGTAAATGCAGAAAAGCTAAGGTAATATTTTCAGATCATCAATTTCTGCAGTCAGAATGGACTATTTGCTGTGAAATATAAACTTCTGATCATTCTTAGCTATGAATATGACATCTACTGTTATTTCTTCATGAATATACTGATATAATTTCTTAAATATGTATTTTTTTTTGCCACTTTTGCATATTTTTTTAAGTAAATATAATGAATTCATTGAATTAATGTGTGGAAATCATAATTATCAGAGGCATTTACTTCTTAAATGACAAATGCTGGTGTGCTAATATTACTAAAATTGTAAGAAATTGTTATTTATTTGTTTGTTGTTGCTTTTTTTACAATTACTAGATGGATGTCAACAGTTTCTATGGTACAAGAACATGCACTCTTCAGGCCCTTGTCCCAGAAAAGCCCCCAGATTCTGATGCTGATCTCAGTGATGTTGATGACCCAATAGAGGATCCAAATTATCACCCTGTCCGAGAAGAGAAATGTTCATATATCTAAAAAAATAGAAAAATCCTGTTGCATTACCACACTTGATGGCGTTTCTTGAATCATAAAAGCCTAAAATGCCATTATATTACTATCTTTTGCGATTTTGTTTTTAGTTTTTGAATGCAGAAAGAATGTATTGTCTTTAGTTTTGTTACTTTTAGGTATTTGTGTTATTTATTTTTGTTTATTGTTAATTAAAAAACAAGAAAACCTTTCCTGTGTTAAAATGAAAATATTTTATAGAATACTTCAATGAATAAACAAGATTCAATATATAAAACTATTTTATTTTGATTGTTTTAAAAAAATTAGTATTATATTTCATATTTTCTTATTTTCATATTATCTGTATGAATTTCATTATTTTACCATTAAGTGACATATCAGCCATTTGGTAGAGGCTGATATTTTAAAAATTATGGGATGTGTTGAAAAAAAAAAATACTTTGAGTGTGGTAACTAGTGACATAATGAGATAAAAAAATGCAAAAAAAATAAATAAAATAAAATAAAATAAATAATAATAATAATAATAATAATAAATGCCTTTTTCTTGGTGGAGCAGTTAAAGTTTAAGATTAAACGTTTTTGAACTTTGTATTCATCAATCTTGAAAAAAAAAAAAAAAACTATCAGGGTTTACATAAAAACATTAAGACACTATGAAGAGAGAGAGAGAGCATTCCCAAAGTCAGTTCCTTCTTTTGTGTTTATTCTGCTTAGACAGTGTGACTACAACATGGTGATTGATTAGATAATTACATAAAGATAAATAAATAAGGAAAGATAATTACATTTTCAACAAGCAGGATCCAAGGTAAAACATGAGAAACTACATTTACATGAAGAGTGGTAAACTGTAACAGGATAAAAGGTTTGAGATTTGGATGTTCTGGGTTCATTCTGACTCTGATGAACCCAGTTTGTCACTGTATGCTGCAATAAACTTCTTCATCGAGATCTTCAACGTCTTCATCATTTTTTTCTTACAAGACCCTAAATCAGTTAAGCTGGTTATCACATATAAACAAAAAAAGGAATGGTATTGTTATAATAATAATATTGGTCAATCTCTACTACTTATAAAAATATGCTGAATCTCAGAGTGCAGAAGCAGGAACTTCATTAGTGTATGCTCTTATAATGTCAATAAGAGAGCTTTTCATCAATCACAATATAATTTACATGTAATGTATAATGAAAATATTATTAACATGTTCAGCACAACTGTCCACTTCATTAAAGAAACCCTGAGAATTATTGTTCAATCAATCTTTAGGAAGAGAGATAGAGGGAATAGAAGGTGAAAGGAATGATGGAGAACGTGAGAGAAAGGGAAAATAAGAGGGAGTTGGGTGCACTTCTGAAGTTGGAGTTGGATGTTAGAGTTGGAGTTTTAGTTGGAGTTGGGCTTGGATTTGTAGTTGGAGTTGGGCTTGGATTTGTAGTTGGAGTTGGGCTTGGATTTGTAGTTGGAGTTGGGCTTGGATTTGTAGTTGGAGTTGAGATTGGATTTGTAGTTGGAGTTGCGCTTGGATTTGTAGTTGGAGTTGGGCTTGGATTTGTAGTTGGAGTTGGGCTTGGATTTGTAGTTGGAGTTGGGCTTGGATTTGTAGTTGGAGTTGGGCTTGGATTTGTAGTTGGAGTTGAGATTGGATTTGTAGTTGGAGTTGAGATTGGATTTGTAGTTGGAGTTGGGCTTGGATTTGTAGTTGGAGTTGGGCTTGGATTTGTAGTTGGAGTTGGGCTTGGACTTGTAGTTGGAGTTGAGATTGGATTTGTAGTTGGAGTTGGGCTTGGATTTGTAGTTGGAGTTGGGCTTGGATTTGTAGTTGGAGTTGGGCTTGGATTTGTAGTTGGGGTTGAAGTTGTAGTTGTAGTTGTAGTTGGGGTTGTAGTTGGAGGTGACTGCTGAACATCAGAGTTGAATTCAACAAATCCAGGTGGGTTGCTGCCCATGTAAGATTCGATCCAGTTCTGGTACTGAGAGACTCTGGTGTACACACCGGGAAATTCGGGTTCAGCACATCCAACACCAAAACTCACAATGCCGGACTGAATCCACAGAGAGTCTTTCTTACTGACCATTGGACCTCCCTCGTCTCCCTGTATTCACAAACATTCAGCATTTAAATCTCTGACGATTTACAGTGAACAGCTGTTACAGACATAAATGTATGCCGGCCGTGTGTCCACTAAAACTTTCCTCCCCGCTCAAGAGAGTGATAGAAAAATTATTTACTCTGTTGATATACATATATATGTGTGACCTTCCCTCTCCAGCAGTGTCCTTCAAGTGCAGAAAAAACGCAGTTTGGAATTCATCATATAAAATGTTGAGCAGAAACTGTCCTAAATTTGGTCTTACGATCATTTCTCAGATGTGCCTACGTGTGATTTAATGAACATAAACACAGAAAACGATCGCCTCTCTTTCAGATGTGAAATCTATAAATCACAAATGATCTTGAACTTGTGCGCAGCTGAATGGTTTCAGTTCTCCGCATGGTAAATGACACGTGATTAATGTCATTTACATATAAAAGATCAACATCATTGTTCAAATCATTTCATTTAGAATAATGAGCTGCAAGAATAGCTTAGATTTACAAAAACCTGCAGTAATCTGACCAGGAAAAGTGTGTAAATCTGCTCAGACCCTGACGTGGCTCTTAGCACTTTTGCTAAACTGTTTTTATAAACATGAGCGTTGGTGTGGATTTAAGCGTACACACTCTCTAAGATCAAATCTGTGATAAACGAGGTCTCGTGTGTGTGCAGCCCAAATATAACGTATAGTTGTGGATATAGACTGCACTGCAACTCTGTGCTCTCCTCTGCAGAACAGCTGTAGTGTCAAACATCAGTCATAGTGTACAAGCTCATGATCGGCGGTGACAGGTTGGTAGAGTTAAGTTTGCAGATGACCAGAATTTGTGAGTATGAATGAATGACTGATGTGTTACCTGACATGAATCTTTTCCTCCCTGATTTAACAGTCCAGCACAAATCATATTGCTTGTGATGCCCCCTCCATAAGCTTTATCACAGTCACTGTTGCTCACAATGGGCATCATGACCTCCTGCAGTGTATCCTGGCCTGTGACAGATCAGAGGACACATTTTATGGCTTTCAAAACCATTTCTAGGTAAATTATTGGGTTTTAGAGTATTGTTTGTATTCATTTAACAAATGTCCACTCACCTTCAGACTGTAACGTGCCCCATCCAGTGACCCAACTCTCTGTATCTGCAGAAAATACACTACCAGCTGCTGCCAGACAGACCGGCTTAATGTAATCAGAGAAGGTCACAGAAGAGTTGAGCTGGACCAGTGCTATGTCATTGTTGTGGAGCTGATCGTTATAGTTACTATGTCTGATGATTCGTTTCGCTGTCCTGATTATCTCATGAGGGTTTGAGCCGGATTGGTTCAGACGCCCGAAGAACATCACAGTGTCAGGATCACTGACATTACTAGAGTCTCTGGTTGTAAATAGAGAAAGTCTGCATTAATTCCACTATTATCAATCTACAGTTGTATCTTCAGTTTTATTTAAGCTTTCAACATACTTGAAGCACTTAGCTGCAGATAAAACCCAGTCTTTATTGATCAGAGTCCCACCACACAAATATTTATGGACACGAATCCTGACTTGCCACGGCCAGGCTCCTGCCGTCGCATTATTCCCTCCAACAATCCCGACACTGAGAGGGGCTCGACCACACACTGATGAGAGAAAGACAATGAGGGAATTCCCAATTAAAATGAAAAGATTGTGGAACAAAAGTCTTATGGTCATTAAGAGTATGACAACTTACCATCTAACTGGCAGAGAGAACCTGGGAAACAGAGACCAAACAATTAGATGAACACGTATGAAACTGATAAACTGGTTTGTAGCCTGCAATCTCAAGCCCAAAGTATACTTCAACTGTCCGTGTTCTGCGATGGTTAGTACACTGTCCTCGTCACGTGATTTTCATCATCAGGAGTGTTTTCTAATGTCCGTACACACCGTCCATGTGCAGCTCAGTTTTTGGGTGCATCTCAATCAACTTCCTATAGCTTCGATCTTCTGAATCAGTACAAATCCTGCACTGGTAAAGGCACCTGATTTATTACCTGATATAAGGACCACTTACCTATATAACTGACTTTGATTACTCATATAACTTTAAACTTCCATCAAAGCCACTGGAAATGTTCGAGCGGCAATATTGCTATTCCCTACCAACAGAGGGCATCATTTGGCACTTTTCCACTGCTTGGTACGACTCGCTTCGACTTTGTTGAAAAGAATAACTTTAGCAAAGTTTGTACTATTTTCTGTTTATTGTTCAATAAATTTTTATTCAATAAATGTACTGTCATTAAAATAGGCCTGTGTAATATATATTTTTATATATAAAATATAACAATAGATCTAAAAAAAAAAAACTGAAATACAGAAACAAAATTATTTTAAAAAGTAAAGATTCTAAAATATATAATAGTCTTTTTAATATAGATTTACAGTAGTAACAATAAATTATATTTTGCAGATATGATTCAGAAATTTTAAAATATGATTGTTTAATAAATATGGTGATTATCTCTGTACCTAATTTGAAATATGATATTTGCTATGTGAATCTAACCATGTCATGTCATGAAATGGAAAAGTCAGTCAGCGATTCACTATCATGTTAATTATTGTGCCTTTTGCCCAACAGCAGGTGCGCTTTTTACCCCAAATACCATACTTTTACATATTTTACCATACTTTTACATAGACATGCTCTGAACAGAGAGTGTACAGAGCCTGGATCCCCTGATTGAGAGCAAAATACTTTTCTTAAATTATTGTTATAACTGCCCCTGACTGTATCACCCCCTGACAAGTTACCCTGTTAGAAACAACAAAGCTAATGTTTGACAAAGATATCAAATTTTAGACAACAGAATGGTCATCAATGGCCCTAATCCTCTTCCGTACAACTCATCCAATAAAAATTATATAAATAAATATTCCTTACATTTATAAATAAATTCATACTAAAAGCACAACATGCTGAATATGTATTCTCAAAACGGGTTTCATGAATTTAAGCATAAGGCTTTAGATCAAAAAGTATTTTGAGATTATGAGAAATGCAAATTCAGTAAAGTTGGTAGTGTTTGTGTTTATCGATTAGTCGATTATCGATTTGTGTTACAAAGGTCCCTACTGCAATTCTACTAAGCCATTAAACATTAAACATTTAGCTAATTTAACAGATTTGTGTAAGATCTTACCTGCTATGCTGAGAAGTATAACTCCAACAACACTGAAAGCTGTGATAAACTTCATACTTATGTTCTGGACTGGTTCAGACTGCTGTTTCTTCAGCTGTCAGGATAGAGAGATGTAAAAGCAGGTACTGCCACATTCATCAAGTCTTCTCTGCCCCTGCCACCACAAGTCTCGTCTTTTTGAAGATGCCTTTTTTTCTGTCAGTATTTACAGTACACGCCCTGGACACCTTCACAAGTAATGTTAAGGTTTATTATTAAGTGCCTTTCAGTTCAAGGTCGCTTCACTACATAGTTCCCCCCAAAATGAAAATTTCCCCATGATTTACTCAACCTTTAAGACAGGTGTATAAGACATTCTTTCAAATGAACACAATTGGAGTTATATTAAAATATATCCTGGCTCTTCCAAGCCCTTCTAAAACAAATCGATGGGTTTCTAAAATGACTAGTTTCTGGTAGATGGTTGACTTACAGAAAAACTGTAAATGACATGACAGATAACATATTTTTCATGGATATTTTTTTTCGCAAAAAGGCATTGATTCGCTTATATTAAAAGTCTTTCATTTTCTTTTTTTTGCTATCATAAACTTTCCTGTCTGCCTCACATGACATGAAAAACAATAAACCTCTCCAGAGTTTATAAGAATCTTAGTCTCTTCCACTTTTGTTATTTTAATTGTTATTTTAAAATGAATTTGTTCTAGTATTAAACAGAACGATGCATATATAATACTGTTCAAATGTTTAGTTCAAATTCAAGTCTATCATTCATTTGATAAAAAAGATAAAAGTATTGCTAGTGAGTTCATTATGGCAAAAGGAAAGAATGAAAGGACAATAAATGTACATTTACATCTTCTGTGTTTTTAAACGAGTTGCTGTCAACACTGTAAAATAAATACTTTTAGTGTTACTGCTGTTTCTAATTGAGTGGCATTTTCATATGATTCACAAGTGGTATTTGCATAATAAGGATGATGACGGCTTGCTTTCTAATCAGTGAAGCCAGTTTAACCAGTGATTATAAACAAAGGTGAATATTTCTCTCAGAGGAAAACATTTCCTCAATCCAGTGGTTGACAGGAGTTTTTAATCATCTCTATATTATGAACAGCAATATTTGGAGTAAACACAACAATATTATGACAACCATGGAAACAAATCATGCTCACGTGCTCCAATACCATTAAATGAAAGTCCTTGAATAAGCATTTTTAGCATATTTACTGCTGGGCAATGGGTCAATTTCAGGGGTAGACAAAATGACAATTTTAAAATCAGTCAGAGCTATAGAAACATATCTACATATTTACAAGTATAGTTTTATATTATGAAAAGGCTATGATCTTTATATCCAGCTCTGTGGAGAATCAACAACTGGCAGACGATCTGAATGGGTTTTATTGCAGGTTTGAAAAATCACCATTCACACCTCCATCAACCCCCCTCTCCCCCACACCTGCAATTCAGTTCAGTGAAGATGACGTGCGCCAGGTCTTCAGAAAGAACAAGAGAAGAAAGGCACCAGGCCCAGACAGCGTTTCACCAGCCTGTCTGAAAACCTGCGCTGACCAGCTGGCCCCCATCTTCACACAGATCTTCAACAGATCACCGGAGCTGTGCGAAGTTTTCTTACCGAGCAAACAGGTCTGTGGATGATGCATTCAATATGGGACTGCATTATGTTCTCCAGCATCTGGACAGACCAGGGACTTATGTGAGGATCCTGTTTGTGGACTTCAGCTCTGCTTTTAACACCATCGTCCCATCACTCCTCCAGCCTAAACTAACTCAGCTCTCCGTGCCCACCTCTGTCTGTCAGTGGATCACCAGCTTCCTGACAGACAGGCAGCAGCTAGTGAGGCTGGGAAAATTCTCATCCAGCACCCGCACCATCAGCACCGGCGCTCCTCAGGGCTGTGTTCTCTCCCCACTGCTCTTCTCCCTCTACACCAATGACTGCACCTCTAAAGACCCCTCTGTCAAGCTCCTGAAGTTCGCGGACGACACCACACTGATCGGCCTCATCCAGGACGAGTCTGCTTACAGACTGGAGGTTGAACAGCTGGTGCAGTCTTAACAACCTGGAGCTCAACACGCTCAAGACAGTGGAGATGACCGTGGACTTCAGGAGAAACCCCCCTGCTCTTTCCCCACTCACCATCATGAACAGCACTGTGGCAGCAGTGGAGTCATTCAGGTTCCTGGGCACCACCATCTCCCAGGACCTGAAGTGGGACAACCACATTGAGTCCATTGTGAAAAAGGCCCAGCAGAGGTTGTACGTCCTTCGCCAGCTGAGGAAGTTCAACCTGCCACAGGAGCTGCTGAAACAGTTCTACTCTGCCATCATTGAATCCATCCTCTGCACTTCAATTACCGTCTGGTTCAGCTCAGCTACCAAATCTGACCTCACTTACACATACTTTATAACACATACTTATTTATATTTCAATTTGCACACATCATAACTGTACATACAAATTGTCTATATTATATATTGTTTTTTGCACTTTGTCTATCTTGTAAATTTGTATATCTGTTGCACTGTGGAGCTTCTGTCACTAAAACAAATTCCTAGTATGTGTAAACATACCTGGCAATAAAGCTCTTTCTGATTCAATTTCTCTCTTACTGTATGTACAGTACACAAATATTTCTAGAAAAATCATTACAGTAATTCACCAAAAGGTTTTTTTTTCAAGTTCCAAAGCTTGTAGTACCTTCCTAATGACCAGACTGACTTACTACAGGTGAAATGTTACCAATTTCTCCATTTGCTGTATGTAGAGTACACAAATATTTCTATTTCTATGTACATTTACATCGTCTGTGTTTTTAAATGAGTTGCTGTCAACACTGTAAAATAAGTACATTTAGTGTTACTGCTGTTTCTAACCAAGTGGCATTTTCATATGATTCATTAAAGTGTTATTTGCATAATGATGATGATGACGGCTTACTTTCTAAAAGCCAGTTTAACCAGTTTTATTGGGCGATTATAAACAAAGATGAATATTTCTCTCAGAGGAAAACATTTCATCAATCCAGTGGTTGACAGGAGTTTTTAATCATCTGCTGATCATCTCTATATTATGAACAGCAATATTTGGAGTAAACACAACAATATTATGACAACCATGGAAACAAATCATGCTCACATGCTCCGATACGATTAAATGAAAGTCCTTGAATAAGCATTTTTAGCATATTTACTGGGCTATGGGTCCATTTCAGGGGTAGACAAAATGAAAATTTTAAAATCAGTCAGAGCTATAGAAACATATCTGCATATTTGCAAGTAAAGTTTTATATTATGAAAAGGCTGTTTTCTATGATCTTTATATCCAGTGGCCATGGTGAGATTAAAGTCAAGGACACACTTAAGGATTGTAAGGCCGATCATGAATGTAATTTGATACTTAAAACTGATCGTTCCCAAACGCGTCAGAGCCAGTTTCGCTCAGTCAGTGTTTAAATTCTGTGTGTAAGTGTTTAAATCTGCTTCAGTTGAAGGAAACAATCTTTGTTTTAAGTGAGACCCCGGCTTAAGTGAACATGTTCCTCCAATCTTTTGTTAAAAAAGAATCAAACAGTGAAGAACTGGTTCTAGAATAGATTCCATCGGTTCCAGAACAAGGATTCAGAATTGGAATCAATCCCCCTAAAAAGACATCATCCACAGTTGTCAAAATTCATCTTCAGGAGCAGCAGTGTGAGATTCAGATAGACTCAAAGATGAAGTTCCTCTCCAAATCATTTCATTTTAAACTGTTTCTAATAATGTAATTTTATTTTTAAAAATTTTATTCTTATATGTAATTGTAGTAATGATCAAGTTTGTCAGGGAAGCTCGGTCATGCAGATTTGCACTATACAACATCAGGAAAATCAGGCCCTTCCTAACAGAACATGCAACACAACTTCTGGTCCAGGCCCTGGTCATTTCTAGGCTTGATTTCTGCAATGCTCTTCTGGCTGGACTGCCATCATGCACAATCAAGCCTCTACAAATGATTCAGAACGCTGCAGCACGTCTCGTCTTCAACGAGCCCAAAAGAGCCCACGTCACGCCTCTCTTCACTGGCTACCAGTTGCTGCTCGCATCAAATTCAAGTCGTTGACGCTCACTTACAGATCCACCACAGGCTCAGCACCCTCCTACTTCCACTCACTCTTACGAGTCTACACTCCTACCAGAAACCTGCGCTCATTAAAGGAGTGAAGGCTTGTGGTACCGTCACAGAGAGGCACGAAATCACTTTCCAGAACATTCTCATTCACTGTCCCTTGCTGGTGGAATGATCTTCCTGTCTCCATCCGGAATGCAGAATCCCTGGCAATATTCAAAAGACAGCTGAAAACCCATCTCTTTCGTGAGCACTTAACCTCATCTTAAAAAAAAAAAAAAAAAAAAAAAAACTTCTAATTCCTATCCTTTCACTTCCTCTAATCCCTCTCTATTGTAGCTTAGGATAATCTGAGCACTGCCCATAACTTGTATTATGAGCACTTCTTGTCTATCTGCCTCGTCATGACGACTCGCTTGTTGCATTCCTCACTTGTAAGTCGCTTTGGATAAAAGCGTCTGCCAAATGAATAAATGTAAATGTAAATGTAAATGTGGAAGGAAGAAGACAACCCAGATAGCAAGGTGACATTGATTCAATGTTGAAATTTTATCAGAATCATCATTTTGGTTGAGACTGAAAATTCAATGCTAAATAACATTGAATCAACGTTGATTTTTGGTCAGCTTCATCACTGGTGGAACTTAGACTATGTCAATCCATCTGTCCCCTCATTCAAGACTTTATTCA
Source organism: Chanodichthys erythropterus (assembly GCF_024489055.1). NCBI lineage: Eukaryota > Metazoa > Chordata > Actinopteri > Cypriniformes > Xenocyprididae > Chanodichthys > Chanodichthys erythropterus. The sequence continues at coordinate 4,549,519 of NC_090223.1, forward strand.
CATTAGCATTCATGCTCCTCACCCAGCTAGCATGTATAATCGGCCCGAGCTCGGCTGTCCTGCGGCACCTGCGGCTAAGACTCGGCATCGGCGTGTGTTAAACGGGCCGATTGTGCCCCGCAGCTCGCTCTGGCACATGCATTTTTGTTACGGCTGTAAGCACTGGGCCGATTCATGTTCACCGTGACTGGTAACCCAGCTCTGGCTGTATGATCTGGACCACTTCTGGAAATGACTGGCTTATGTTAAATCAAGGATGGTTTTAATGGAGGCCATTCAATGTAGGTGACTTTCTTTAACACAAATGTAGATTTTTAACTCCAACCGTTTTAGTCTGTCCGTAACCAAATCTCAGACAGTAAAAAACAAAACATGCATAGACAATTCCAAATTAAACCCTGCTGCTTGTTGATGTCCTAAGACACGAAACGATCGGTTTATGCGAGAAACAGAACTGTATTTATACCTCTAATACAGCGCTTCTTCTTTTGAGTTTTAATGGCGGGTTGCGAAGCAACTTCATAGTTGCATACTGCCATCTACTGTATCGGGTGCACGGCTTGAGGGCTATACTCGGCTCAGACCCTTTTGCCAGTATGAAGCCGATTTCAACGGTTACTGCAGAAAGCGCTCTGGTCAGCACGTACGCTCAGCTCATCACTGGAGGGGCGTGTGCACAACGGGTGAGATAAAACTCAACGCCTGACTGAATCATCCATTCCCTTTTCGACGCCATACGTTGAACTTGAGGTAAGTCTTGTGTTCAGATTCCTTAACATTCACGCTGAGCATAGTTTCAATCGAGTTCCCGTCACATCCTATATTAACTCTACATATTTCGAACTGTTGCTGATTACATGTTGTTTATTATTGATCCGTTTAAACTTTGTTCATGTTTCTTTGACATGTTCATGTACTTTTTTCCAGATGAAACACAAATAAAGAATTCATAATTCATTTAAGATTTATTAATCAGGACAACATCAAATTATTTATCATGTCTGAGTAAAGTAGTGCAAATTTTGGGTAATATGAAAGTGGCTCCAACTTTTATGGCGCGAACAAAGCTAGCATTGACTAGCTGTTAGCTTACTTTTGTTGCAGCTTGGCAAAGCATTAGCCAGGCTAGACACAATTTTTATTGAATGCAATTTACGTTAATAATATTTACAAGTGTTCTGTGGAAGAAAATTAAGTGGAACAAAATGTTAGCTGGTAGTTTTGTGACAAATCGCAGTTGATCCGACCCATGGTTCGGCTCGCATGTGATTCGCGGATTAATACGCAAATTTAAATGGGGAAAGTTCATAATTTGCATGTGTTTCAAAGGCTTGCAAATGTTAACATTCAAGTGATTTTAAACAATTTAATCGCAAAAAGGCGCTAAAATGAGCAGCTTTCTGTACACACATAAGCATATGCCATTGAATGTGTCCGGTCCAGCTCCAGTCAGATGTGTAAACTTCAGAGAAGGTTGCGCTTATGTGTCTCATACTGTAGTCCATTAACATACATTTGGCGAATAGAGCAATGAAAAACAACGTATGTGGAGCGACAGTTTGTAATTCGCTCTCCGTCTGTGTGTGTGCGCGCGCGTTTAAGTGAAAAGTGCACACACGCAGAGACGTCTTTCAAAAAAGCAAGCGAAAAAAAATCTTTTTGTTCTCGACAGGGCACATACAAACAAAACGATCTCCACTGTATTATTTTTCTAATAAAAACATTTGTTTATGTCTTAAGTGTAAGTATAGAGTCAGAAACCAATCTGTGCTTATTTGGTCTTAAAGAGACAGTAAGCTTAATCAACCTACTAAAGTATGTGTCCTTAATGTTAATCAAACAACCTAAGACAATGAGAAAATAACTTTTTGTAGCTCTAAAAAATAATAATTATATTTAATTCATACAATAAGATTTTTTAATGATTTATTTGATAATTTTAGACCTTATTTAATGTGCAACTTTGTTCTTTATAATAAAAAGTTTGTCACTTCTTTATTTGTTATTAGATTTTTGCCACCCCTTTTTTGGCTTATCCAAAAAATGATTATCTACCTTCATGCCTGACTTACTTGGCCAGTTAACTTCTTTTCTAAGAATAATTGTTAAGTGCCATATAGCAACATCTGACAATTATACTGAATAAAACTGCCCTTCAAAGTAATGTTAGTGTTAATCCTCCTAATATATAAAGAAATTATTAAGTGTGAATACACCTAAAAAGCTATCCCCTTGGCATTTATAAGATGCCTCTGAAGTTAATTGCCAACAATGAGCAAGTCTGACTCGCCTTCTACATAGATCTTGTACTTGCATATTGTTTGCAATTAACTTCAGATTTGTCTGACTTATCAATGCCAAGGGGATAGCTTTTTAGGCGTGTTCACTTAATAAATAATATATATATATATATATATTAGGGATGTTCATATCAGTTAATTTTCCCGACCGACAACCGCAGCTTATTAACCGAACATTAACTGTTAACTTATAAGATTTAAATACTAAATTGTCATTGAGTAAAAATACAGTTGACGGTTGTCTGTGACCTGGTAAAAACAAAACATTTTATTTCATTTGAACGTGCAAACAGCAACGACAGATCAACAAAAGAACCAGGAATCATACATTTTCAGATATTCACGCAACATTACGTTATCAAAGAGCACGCAATCAGTCCAGATGATTAATATCCAAAAAGGGCAGATTGTCTCTTTTTCATCTACCACAGTGGCCATTTCTAAAGCAGGAGGCATTTCAAAAAGTTTTGCTTTTGCGTCATCTTTCTCCGTTTGTGCAAAAAGAGAGATGTTTATAGTCATGGTCAGAGGCCATCAGCAAAGGTCTGTCCGGATGTGCGCGAGACGGAGACGGACCGCATCATCTTGCTCGTACACGCGCGCGTCTCCGTCTCCATTCAGCTTCCAAACCATACTCAAACACGCACACAAATGATTTTTCATACAAATGATTACTTTATCAGACCGTCAGGGCAGCAATAATTTGTGTCATTTACAGGACATTCACAAATTAAAGATAGAAAAGTGGCAAAATGTCTGTCGGCTCATGACGACACGCACCGTGCGTTAACAAATATTTTTTTCTTTTAACTGATAATGTTAATCGGTCATAAATTCTTATATATATATATGTTTGTTTTTATTTATTTTTTATTTCCATACACTGGTGTTTGTGTGTATGGTAGGGTTGCATAACGATTAATCGCGATTAATCTATTGCAGAATAAAGGTTTTTGTTTACATCATATATTTGTGTGAACTGTGAATAATAATTATGTATATATAAATATGCACACATGCATGTATATTTATATATTAAGTATTTATATATAATATAAATTATACATAAATATACAAATGTATATGTAAACATTTCTTAAATATATACATGCACGTGTGTGTATTTATTTATACAAAGTTATTATACACAGTACACACACATATATGATGTAAATAAAAACCTTTATTCTGCAAAAGATTAATCGCGATTAATCGTTAAGCAACCCTAGTGTATGGGATGTCACAATTATAGATTTGTGTGTAAGATAATTCAGAACCTTGTGAACTCATAAAATGCTTTTTTTATCAAAGTAACTTAAACATGTCTTGATGGACCCTACTTTATGCACTGTGCAGTTATGCTGGTAGTTGGGTAGTGTCATAATGGTTATTGGGTTGGGCTTGGACTAAAAAAAGGGAAATTGTAATGGTTTAGTATAATAAGACATTATGTATGGTTTTGTACAATGCTAATCTTTTTTTTTCTTTTTTCCTCAGGTAATCTTGCTTTTGCTGTTCTAAAATAAACACTGCTCTTAGGTAAGAATGGCTGATCAAATGCATTATTTTAAATCTAATCTGAGACGCAAGGCAGTTAAATCAGTGTCTAATTTGCTGCAAGGTATTGAGAACGACAGTGTTTGTTTTGATGCAGTCATTTGTTTAATGTTAAAAGTACATATTCTCAGTTCCTTAAACCAAAGAAGAGCAGAGCAACAAACAAGCTTTATTCAGTATCAGATAGTGTATCATATTGAGTTTCTGCTGGTCTATGACGTTCAGCTGGATTCACTGAAACAGGAAGTAGAAGAGCAGAGGAGACAAGAGCAGGAGGAAGCTTCCCTTATACACTCCATCTAATCAAGACAGCAAGGAAACTCATATTAATTAACACCACACTACTACTACTATCACTACTGCTACTACTAAGAAAACTGCATCTTCGTTGTTGATCAATTTAACTTAAAAAAATAAAATAAAATAGAAACTCATAAGCTTCTCCTTTTCATGCTGCTTTACACTATTGTTTTACTACTTTTAATATTGTCCTGCTTATTAACAATCACATGTTCATACTGAATTATTATTGTTAGTAAAATATCCTCATTTTAAGTTACTGTGGATGAAATCAAGCTGCTAGTGCATGATGAAATAAAGGCCAATACCTGCTGCATTGCAAAGATCAGTGTCACAGCAGCGATTAGTCACTGTCCCTCCGGTTGGTAGCTGTACAGTTCCTGGTTCACATTTATCACACCCTTTACTTGTGACAGTCACCTTAGCGGACCCTGTAAAAAAAGATATAAATGCTCAAATAATTGGATTATAAAAAATCCAAGATTAGCAGTTTACAAGTATACTTTCTCTCCAGCATTATGATCACTTATACTGCAGATTTTCACATTATTCTGGACTTACCAATGGATTGTTCTGTCGTGCTGCTTGAACATTTAAAATTTCCATTTTGACATGTCTCCACTTCCAGTTCACAGGAGCCCGTCAGAAGAGATGTGCACGAGTAACACTTGAGAGAATATCCTTACAAACAGAGAAAGACATTGAGTTAGCTCTCTACAGTATGACTAACAAATAATACATTTCAATATTTGCTGTTTTTTGTACCTCCAGTGAGAAAAATTAAAAGAAGAACAACGGAGACTTGCAGATCCATCATGTGTCAGAAACAGAATGACTCTACAGAAATAATGCTTCAGGTTCTTTTATGTCTGTTCAGAGAGGGTTGGGTTTAATAAGGATGTTGAAAAGTTACTGTTAAGAAAAGGGAATTTGAAACTTCACCAGGTTGCGGCTCATTTGTGAAACGAAGCAGAATGAGTTTCTGTGGAAAAGTTCCCTCTCAGTACTTTTGAAACAATTGATAGTTGCACAATTATTTCCTGTTCCTAGTATTCTGTGCTGCTCTTTGTTAACATAACACAAATGTTGTGTCATGCACATGATCATGCACATTTCTAACAAGAAATAATTTTCTTCGGTTAACTGTTTAGCAAACCCATTCTCAAGATCCTACACTCCAAAAAAGGCTGGGTTAAAAACAACCCATTTGGCAACCCAGCACTGGGTAAATATTGTACCGAACAAATGCTGGGATATAGTACCCAGCAAGTTGGACTGAACATTTTAACCCAGCAGGGTTGGGTGGTACAATTTAACCCAAATTCTGCTCACACTGTTATTGTCATGATCCCTGCCTGCGTCTCCTGTCTTCATTGTTGTGTTCACCTCTTGTTTCCCTGCTGCTGTTCCCTTGTTTGTTACCATGGACACTTATTGGACCACGCCCCTTGTTACCTTGTTTAACTTCTTAGTTCCTGTGTAGAAGTAGTGCTTGTGTCTCACTTGTGTTTTGTCAGCTTATAACGAATGTAGCGGTTCGTACAGTTATTAATCAATTTATGGATGAAATATGAATATAATAATTCATAAGGTTATGAATAAATTATGATTCATATATCGACCCAACGGGGAATTAAACATATATGGTGAATCAATTACAACGAATTATAATCAATTACATATATGATTAGTTCTGGTTTAATAATTATTTAGAGAAACTGTTCGTTTGTCCAGCAAACTAAGTCCCTCACAGAATATTATAAACAGAGTTATTCTCTGGCCATGAAAATAACTAAAGCATAAAGCGATCGAAAAACGTTAAAGTGACTTGGTCTTCAGTTGAAAGAACAACAGAACAATCGAGCATGAATTAAGTGTTTTAATATATGCAGCTACGACTAGAGATTATACGTCTAAAATATATACAGAAGTATACACATATATATACACAAGAGTGAAAATGAAGAAAAGACATGGAAAGAAAGATGATCAAAGGATGGCAAATTACACAGTTAACGTAAACCCTTTTGAGAGAGAGAGCCAGCACAGAAATCAGTTTAGACAAATTCAGATAAATGATAATACTTGCTTATTGGTTCAAGTCCGTGTGTAGCAGTTTCAATGCGCCTGGCTGGGTTGGTCCTTTCAGAGAGGGTTTCTCCGGCGGGGTTTTCAAAGGAGGTTTAAGCTTAAGTAACTTAGCCGAAGAGAGAGTTTTCCACTATTACCATGCACACCAGCACAAATACACTCCTTTAAACACTAGGAAACATGCATACGCTTCAAAATACAGGATGGGTATATGTTGGCATAATTTGTATTTTACATATACAGTCAAAAATGTATGTTTGTGAGTTTCTGTATGTGTCTGTGTGTGTGTTTTTGTGTGTCCCTGTGTGTGTGGGGTGTTGGAATGTGGATCTGGTCAGTCTCTGGGGGGGGTGCTCCTGTTGAAGTCACCAAAGTGAGGAAGTTGGACTTTTCTGTTTACCATCGCAGGCCCACAAACCTGCCGAAAGTCACAGCCGTCCGGCGCCGATTTAGTGATTTATAAACAAAGTTCACCAGGTTAAAAGCGTCCTGAAAACTCCAAAGTTTATTGACTCTGAACGGATCCATCCAGGCGTTACAGTTGATGTATGTATTCCTTATTCTCAAGGGGCCTGTTTCAATAAGGAGGTTCAACCAACTCTGAGTTGAAACTTGAACTCTGAGTTGACTTACTCTGAGATGGGAAACTGAGTTTTCAGTTTCAGAACAGATGAATTGAGTTAGTTCAGTCGACTCTGAGTAGGTTGACTCGGAGTTAAGCGCGTGCACCACGACTATGAAAAGCCATCATCAATGGAGCTCTGATATTAAGATTCACCATGGCAACAACACGTGACAAAAGGACATCCGCATACTTCTGAGTCAATGCAAGTTTAATTCTTATCACTGTTATAATATCAAAAGTGAAAACTGGTAGAATAGTAAGTTATTGAACTAATATTAATTTTCATGGTATACCACATGCAAAAAAAAGAAGAAAAAAATAATAATTTAAGTGCAATTTTTATTTATTTTGCAAATTATTTTCTATTTACCACGTTGGCTAAAAGTATCAGTTCTTTGCAATAAGTGTAAATAGTAATTAGATGCTATTTATATTTTATACTGGCAGAAACATACTAGTTCCCATTCAGTCGGTCACGTTCGACGTACGTCGGACAGACCGACGAATAGGAATCTCGCTAGAGAGGCCAATCTACTTCGAGTGTAACTAAACGAGCCAATGCACATTGGCATGCAATCATATGCATCAGCTGCTCGGCGCCGCAGCGCGGGTATATAATGAGCAGCAGGTGCGTTGCATCTTCAGCTTTTCGCTTCGGAGCCAAACCTTCTATGAAGACAGCTACTGAAAGCGAGTGTGGTGAACGAGTCTCTCTTCAAGACGTCTCTTTGTTGCGAGGTGCAGGCGGACAGCGCAGCAGCGGGGCCGATTCTCCTTTTGTTTTTGTTTTTGCCTTTAATTTGATTGAGCAAAGCTGTAATCAGCGTGAAGGCCGTTCTCACGGCTGGTGAAACGGTGCGCCTAGAGCGCTAAAAAGCTGTTGTTACAGCTGGTAAGAGGAGCGCCTTCAAGGAGAGTGCACACGACAGGCTGCACATTCCCTGTCTGTGCTGCAGCGGCTATTCCCCTGCGTGCTTCAGCACCTAAAAGAGTCAGTCCTTGAAAGAGCTAACACGAGTAGTTCGCGTCTTTAAAGATGTCGTTCTACTTGTGTGTTTCTGGATGCGGTCGTTACCTGGCGCCTCGGGATGGTCACCAGCGCTGTATCGCGTGCTTGGGCTTAAGGCACGCTGAGGCAGCGTTTGTGGATGAGTCATGTACCCATTGTGGGAAGATGACCATCGCGGAGTTGCGGTCGAGACTCCACTTTCTGCAAAGGGTGGAGTCCCGGTCCCCGACGCCTCGCTCCAATCCTCCTCAGAGGGTTGCTGCGAGCGGCGGGGCTGGTGACTTGAGGATAACGGTGAGCGCGCTTCCTTCGGGGAACCAACCCCCTAGGAACCCTCCCCCTCGTGCGCTCCGCAGCCAGTAGAGCTGCCCTCGGAACGTGGTGGACCACCCCAGAGGTGTGTACCATCCGTTTCCTTCGGAGCTCCCCAGACGACCGGATGTCGATCGCTGCATCGGAGGGTGAGCCTGATACTTCTGGGGAGGATGAGTCGGCGCAGTTGCCTCCTTCGGGGGTGACAACTGTGCCCGACACGGACCCGGAAATGATGGCTATGCTTTCCCGGGCCGCCAACAGGGTCGGGCTCGTGTGGAATCCTCCACCGTGTCCCGAACCCTCGAGGTTGGATGACTGGTATCTCGGGGTGGCCAGGGCTGGTTCTCAGCCCCCACCCCAGTACCCTTCTTCCCGGAGGTGCATGAAGAGCTCACGGGCACGTGGACGGCACCTTTTACTGCCCGAAACCGTGTCGGTGGGTCCTCCTCCCTCACCACCCTTGATGGCGGGGCAGCGAAGGGTTACACGCGCATACCCCCTGTGGAACGGGCCGTTGCTATGCAACTGTGCCCTAACTCCACCTGGCGGGGGAGCCGTCTCTCCCTTCCCGGGCCTGTGGCACTCGTCCGGATCTTACCGGCAAGGCTTATCAGGCCTGTGGGGAAGCTGCCTCTGCCTTACACGCTATGGCGTTGTTGCAGGTCCATCAGGCCAAGGCACTGAGGGACCTGCACGAGGGTGGTCATGATCCACAAGTTCTCCAGGAACTTCGTGCCGCGACGGACCTCGCGCTTCGAGCGACGAAGGTTACGGCGCGGTCAGTGGGTCGTGCGATGTCCACTATGGTGGTCCAGGAACGCCATCTCTGGCTGTGTCTTGCGGACATGAGGGATACCGACAAAGTCAGGTTTCTTAATTCCCCCGTGTCCCAGACCGGCCTCTTCGGTGGCGCTGTCGAGAACTTCGCCCGGCAGTTCTCGGCTGTAGGCAAAAGCAGTCAGAGGCGATCAGTCACATCCTGCCGAGGCGGTCAGCTGCTGCACCTCCACCGCCGGCGGCACCTCAGACTGCCCGTCTGCCGAGGGCGCCCCCTGCAGCCGCCCCCGCTCCGACGCCCCAGCAGCAGCAGCCTCCATCCAAGCGGCGTCGTGGAGCCGGTCGCGGGCGGGGTGCCCAGCTCCGTCCAGCCACCCCCTAAGAAGAAGGGTGGCAAGGCCAAGTCCAAGCGGCCCTTGGACGGGCGACCCGGAGATGGACGGGACTGCTCTTCAGGAGGTGGTGACCGCACCGCTCCTTCCCCCGGAGGAGGGCCGGGTGGAGAATCTTTGTTTCCCCTTTTGTTCCGCCGCTGGCTCAACGGCCAGCGGTACCCAAATTTTCAATAAAAGAGCAGTTTCCTCTATCTCCGGGTCCGAAGAGGGCTCGGAGAGCAGTGGGAGGGCTAGAACCTCACCACTCTCATCCACCTCTTCTGTCGCCAGCGGACAGCAGCGAGCAGCAGGTAGGCAAAACCTCGACTGCTCCCTCTGTCCACCCGTGGAAGCAGGTAAGTGTTGCACAGCACACTGTGACCCCGCTTCGGGCCGCCTCACACAGAGAGCCTCCCGGGCCGCGTCCCTGCGTTCCACCTCGCTGCCCCGCGGCGGGTACGCCGGTGGTCCCCTTGGTGCCGCTTGCGCGGTCTCTGAGAGCCTGGCTAGAGCTCCCCAGTCCGTCTCGCTGGCTCCTTCGGACCATCAGGCTCGGCTATGCGATTCAGTTCGCCCGGCGCCCCCCAAGTTCAGGGGCATCCTCTTCACTACAGTGAAAGATGCCGATGCCCCTGTTCTGCGTGCGGAGATCGCAGTCCTACTGGCGAAGGACGCGATAGAGCCGGTCCCTCCAGCCGATTTGAGGTCGGGGTTCTACAGCCCCTACTTCATTGTACCCAAGAAAAGCGGCGGGTTACGACCGATCTTGGACCTGCGAGTTTTGAATCGGAGCCTTCACAAGCTACCGTTCAAAATGCTCACGCAGAAACGCATTTTCGAGTGCATCCGTCCCCGAGATTGGTTTGCAGCGATCGACCTGAAGGACGCGTACTTCCATGTTTCGATTCTTCCGCGACACAGGCCATTCCTGAGATTCGCGTTCGAAGGTCGAGCATATCAGTACAGAGTCCTACCCTTCGGGCTGGCCCTGTCTCCCCGCGTCTTCACGAAAGTCGTGGAGGGAGCCCTTGTTCCCATGAGAGAACAGGGTGTTCGCATTCTCAACTATCTAGACGACTGGCTTATCCTAGCACAGTCTCGGGATCAGTTGTGCGAACACAGGGATTTGGTGCTCAGTCACCTCAGCCAGTTGGGGCTTCGGGTCAACTGGGAAAAGAGCAAACTCGCCCCAGTGCAGAGGATCTCTTTTCTCGGTATGGAGTTGGATTCGGTCGAACAGATAGCACGCCTCACAGAGGAACGTGCTCGGTCGGTGTTGAACTGCCTGAATACGTTCAATGGCAGGACAGCGGTCCCACTGAAGTTCTTTCAGAGGCTCCTGGGGCATATGGCGGCTGCAGCGGCTGTAACACCGCTCGGTCTGCTTCATATGAGACCGCTTCAGCACTGGCTTCACGGCCGAGTCCCGAGATGGGCGTGGCAACGCGGCACGTTCCGGGTGCCAATCACTCAGGAGTGCCGCCGAACCTTCAGTCCGTGGTCGGACCCTTTGTTTCTTCGGGCAGGAGTGCCCTAGAACAGGGGTCCCGGCATGCTGTGGTTTTCACAGATGCTTCTGCCACCGGCTGGGGTGCCACGTACAACGGGCATGCAGTCTCAGGGGTTTGGACGGGACCCCATCTGCATTGGCACATCAATTGCCTCGAGTTGCTGGCAGTACGCCTTGCGCTGAGCCGCCTCAAAGGCCTGCTTCGCGACAAGCATGTACTGGTCCGTACGGACAACACTGCGACCGTTGCGTACATCAACCGCCAAGGTGGTCTACGCTCCCGTCGCATGTCGCAACTCGCCCGCCATCTCCTCCTGTGGAGTCGGAAGCATCTGAGGTCGCTCGCCGCCATTCATGTCCCCGGTGTGCTCAACCGTGTGGCCGACGAGCTATCACGAGCTGCGCTGCCCGGAGAGTGGCGACTCCACCCCCAGGTGGTTCAGCTGATCTGGAGAGAGTTCGGAGAGGCTCAGGTAGACCTGTTTGCCTCACCAGAAACCTCCCACTGCCAGTTGTTTTACTCTCTGACCGAGGGAACACTCGGGACAGACGCACTGGCTCACAGCTGGCCCCGGGGCCTGCGCAAATATGCGTTTCCCCCAGTGAGCCTACTTGCACAGACCCTGTGCAAAGTCAGGGAGGACGAGGAGCAGGTCTTGTTAGTTGCGCCTTACTGGCCCAACCGGACCTGGTTCCCAGAACTCTCACTCCTCGCGACAGCCCCTCCCTGGCCCATCCCTCTGAGGAAGGACCTCCTCTCTCAGAGACGGGGCACTCTTGGCACCCGCGTCCAGAGCTCTGGAAACTCCATGTCTGGTCCCTGGACGGGACGCGGAGGTTCTAGGTGACTTAGCCCCCGAGGTACTTAACACCATCACTTCGGCACGTGCACTTTCTACGAGACGTGCTTACGCCGAAGTGGAACCTGTTCGTCGAGTGGTGCTCTTCTCGCCGAGAAGACCCCGAAGATGCTCGATCGGTGTCGTGCTTTCCTTCTTGCAGCAAGGGTTGGAGCGTAGGCTGTCCCCCTCCACCCTCAAAGTCCATTCTGCTGCTATCTCCGCTTACCACGACCACATAGATGGCAAATCTGTTGGTCAGCACGACCTGGTCGTCAGGTTCCTTAGGGGGCGAGACGGTTAAATCCTCCTCGTCCCCCTCCATGCCCTCTTGGGACCTTACTCTGGTGCTCAGAGCACTCCAGATTGCTCCCTTTGAGCCTTTGCTGTCAGCAGACTTAAAGATTCTCTCTATGAAAACTTTGCTGCTGGTGGCATTGGCCTCCATCAAGAGGGTAGGGGACCTGCAGTCATTTTCGGTCGACGAATCGTGCCTAGAGTTCGGGCCGGGTGACAGCCACGTGGTACTGAGACCCCGGCCTGGCTATGTGCCCAAGGTTCCTACCACTCCCTTCAGGGATCAGGTGGTGAGCCTGCAAGCGCTGCCCTCGGAGGAGGCAGACCCAGCCCTGGCTTTGCTCTGTCCAGTTCGCGCCTTGCGACTGTACATAGACAGAACTCGAAGCTTTAGGACCTCAGACCAGCTCTTCGTCTGTTACGGAGGCCAGCAGAAGGGAAAGGCTGTCTCCAAGCAGAGGATGGCCCACTGGATAGTGGATGCCATCGCCCTGGCTTACCAAGCTCAGGGCGTGCCCTGCCCGCTCAGGTTGCATGCCCACTCCACGAGAGGTGTGGCATCCTCCTGGGCGCTGGCTCGTGGCGCCTCGCTAACAGACATTTGTAGAGCTGCGGGCTGGGCGACACCTAACACGTTCGCTAGATACTATAGCCTTCGTGTCGAGCCGGTCTCCTCCCGTGTTCTCGCCTCAGGTCAGAGGCACGGAGAGGCCCCGGCTTAGTGTCGGCTTGCTGCGCTACATGCGCTTTCTATTCTCCAGAGAGTCCCTACGGGCAGACCCTGTTGAGTCCTCCGGTTACCCTTCGGCAGCCGACGTGGCGGAGCGTCTGGCGCCAGGCCTATACTCCGTTGTATCCTTGAGAACCGGATTTAGGCTGGGTTCCATTTGTGTGACCCTACGGGGATCCCATATGGCTTTTCCACGGCTGCTCCTAAACGAAGCCCGTGTCTTTCCCTCTGGGAGAACCCATCTCTCACCGAGTGGAGTCACCCCAGTTCTTCCATATGTTGTACAACCTACAAGGTTAGTCCATATGTACTTATCCATATAACTCCTTCGGGGAAGGATATGGCTTCCGCAGCGTTCCTTATCGCATGTAAGGCTACGCTTTCCCAGCGTTATCCAATTGTCGCACTGAGTGGGTTTTGGGAACAACAGTGATCGACCCTCTCTGCGTGAGCCTGGTCCCACCGTCCTTAGGCAAGGGGGTTCAGGTGGCTCACGACAGAGCGCTGGAAGAGGGCAGCCCCTGTGGCGCTTTGGTAGGGATTCCTATTCGTCGGTCTGTCCGACGTACGTCGAACGTGACCGACTGATGGGGAACGTCTCGGTTACATAGGTAACCCTCGTTCCCTGAAGGAGGGAACGGAGACGTACGTCCCGTCGCCACAGGCGTTGTCCTGCTGATGCTGCCGCCTGCTGGGTTCGGCTCCTCAGCGAAAACCTGAAGATGCAACGCACCTGCTGCTCATTATATACCCGCGCTGCGAGGCGAGCAGCTGATGCATATGATTGCATGCCAATGTGCATTGGCTCGTTTAGTTACACTCGAAGTAGATTGGCCTCTCTAGCGAGATTCCTATTCGTCGGTCTGTCCGACGTACGTCTCCGTTCCCTCCTTCAGGGAACGAGGGTTACCTATGTAACCGAGACGTTGCACCTCAGTATTGTTGTAAATTAACAGGATGCAATAATACGTAATAATGAGTGTTTAACTGTAAACTACTTAAACACTCATTACTACACACTCGTTAGACCATTTACTTCCACTTTTTCTTCATTTTTATTGAAAATAAATGCCTTTCTAATGTGATGGGAAAAGGGAGAAGAGCGAGCTCGGCGAAAGGCAGACTGGAACCCTGTCAGTCGCGTCAAAAGTTAGTCTTGCGCACAACAACACGCTTCTGCTAACACCTCTGTAGCCATTAATCACATGGGTTGTTTTTAACGTTGTGTAACACTGGTGGGCAGAGTACTGTAAATTTGCACTTAGTAATAGACACTCCAAAATAATCTTGTTTTCTGTTTGCATTAAGATTATGTGTATTACCACACTGGCAGATATTGTAATTTTACTTAAGTAAAATGCACTTAATTTAGATCCCCCCCAGGAAATAAGACTAAATATCTTATATCATCTTATATAGAAAATCCATCTTGATTTAAGAATTTTTAGATATTTATACTTGAAATAGGACAAAAAATACATTTTTGCAGGGTGAATGAATGAATGACCTATTTAAACATCACTTGCACTTTAAAAAGGGGTGGAGATCAAAGGAAACTCTGGGTTTACCGAAGAAAACCTGCTCCCAACCAGGTTAGGTTCACAGAGTAAGTTACCATGGTAACTGACTCTGAGTAGAAGTTACCTCTCTTTCAGAAACGGGCTTGACTTACCCTGCTTTCTCAGGTTTGACATACCTCCCATTCTGAGGTAATTGAATTGGTGGCCGTTTTTGCCCATATTCCCCTTCATATTTTTGTATGTAGGTGCTTTAGTCAGATCAACAGCTAAGGTTTAGGTTGCTACTAGCCTTCCTGGTGCTGTTTGTCTCAGGTGGCAGGCCCTTATCTCTGAGGAGATAAGTTGTGCATTACGCAAGGCCTCACTGTTCAGAACCTTTCATGCTTTAATGTTTTCACGTGAACCCCTTGTATTATCATGATTGATTGATTTTGATTTAACGGTGCTAAGCTTTGTAGCTTCCGTTTTTCTTGGGTTCAGTACAAATGTCAGATTTGTCCTGTGGAAAACATTTATCCTTGTAAGGATGGCATGTGTGTTCAAAGCATTTTTTGCTTTGGGGTTCTTAGACTTTAGCCCTACATATTTATGTGAGCTTACTCTAGTGCTGCCACAGGTTAACACCTGTTTCTGTGATAGCAGGCTGTGACTGGCCTCTATGAACGTGGTGTTTTATTGTACTCCCTGGTTATGGTCTGTGTTTCACTGAGTGCATCACCTGTTGGATCGGGAAGATCAAGATGGCACCGCGCATGGCAGCCACAGTGCTTAGCTCTTCAGTGTTTGTTCTGTTTTTGTTAGTTTTTCCTGTTTTCTGTTTTTCAAACACCATCAGTTTTACCAGGGATGAACTGCTGAACATTCGGCAGTACACACCACAAAATCTTTTACCGGATTTCGATTATTCAGACGTTTTGTTGAATGTTGTAGTCAGCGGAGCGGCAGCGCTGTTTAGACGCTTCAGGACGCGCAGACGGGGAAAGCGCGCCGGCGCCCTCGTGAAGCTCAGACAGCGCGGATTGAGAACGCCGCTGCCTAGCATCCATCTGGCGAATCTCCGCTCTCTGCCCAACAAAACGGACGAACTCCTTCTGCTCTCCCGGACAAATAAGGATTTCTCGAACTCGGCTGCTCTGTGCTTCACGGAAACCTGGCTGAACGACGCCATTCCGGACAGCGTGTTAAGTCTGCCGGGCTTTCAGCTGTTTAGATCAGATCGCGACGCAGAATCAACGGGGAAATCGCGCAGCGGCGGCGGGACGTGCTTTTACATCAACGAAAGGTGGTGTTCAGATGTAACGGTGTTAAAGAAGATGTGCTGTCCAGATCTTGAAACATTCTTCATTAACTGCAAACCGTTCTATTCGCCGCGGGAGTTTTGCTCGTTTATTCTGGTGAGCGTCTATATTCCTCCGCAAGCACACGTGAGTTCGGCTTTACAGATACTCGCTGATATGATCACAGAGAGCGAGCAACAACACCCGGACTCTGTTCTAATCATTCTCTGGGACTTTAATAAAGCGATTCTCTCACGTGAACTGGCCAAATACAGACAGCATGTTACCTGTCCCACCAGAGACAGTAAATACTCGACCATTGTTACACAGCAATAAAGGATGCATATCACTCTGTCCCACGGGCAGCTTTGGGGCTCTCTGATCACTGTCTAGTTCATCTCATACCAGCCTACAGGCAGAAACTGAAATCAGCTAAACCTGTAGCAAAGACTGTAAAGAGATGGACCACCGAAACAGAGCGGGCTTTACAAGCCTGTTACGAATGGACTGATTGGAGTGTTTTTGAAGCTGCTGCCAGGGATCTGGACGAGCTCACAGAGACTGTTACATCATATATCAGTTTCTGTGAGGATCTGTGCATTCCTACAAAGACTCATTTAACTTACAACAACGACAAACCCTGGTTCACTGCAAAACTCAGCCAGCTCCGTCAGGCCAAAGAAGATGCTCGCAGAAAAGGGGACAGAGTCTTGTACAAACAGGCCAAATACACACTGGAAAAGGAGATCAAAGTGGCAAAGAGGAATTATTCTGATAAACTTCGGAATCAGTTCTCTTCTAATGACACAGCTTCAGTGTGGAAAGGTCTGAAAGACATTACCAACTACAAGACACCATCCCCCAGCTCTGTGGAGAATCAACAACTGGCAGACGATCTGAATGGGTTTTATTGCAGGTTTGAAAAATCACCATTCACACCTCCATCAACCCCCCTCTCCCCCACACCTGCAATTCAGTTCAGTGAAGATGACGTGCGCCAGGTCTTCAGAAAGAACAAGAGAAGAAAGGCACCAGGCCCAGACAGCGTTTCACCAGCCTGTCTGAAAACCTGCGCTGACCAGCTGGCCCCCATCTTCACACAGATCTTCAACAGATCACCGGAGCTGTGCGAAGTCCCCTCATGCTTCAAACGCTCCACCATCATCCCCGTCCCAAAGAAACCCAAAATTACTGGACTAAATGACTACAGACCTGTGGCTCTAACGTCTGTGGCCATGAAGTCATTTGAAAGACTGGTTCTGGCTTATCTGAAGGACATCACTGGACCCTTACTGGACCCCCTGCAGTTTGCTTACCGAGCAAACAGGTCTGTGGATGATGCATTCAATATGGGACTGCATTATGTTCTCCAGCATCTGGACAGACCAGGGACTTATGTGAGGATCCTGTTTGTGGACTTCAGCTCTGCTTTTAACACCATCGTCCCATCACTCCTCCAGCCTAAACTAACTCAGCTCTCCGTGCCCACCTCTGTCTGTCAGTGGATCACCAGCTTCCTGACAGACAGGCAGCAGCTAGTGAGGCTGGTAAAATTCTCATACAGCACCCGCACCATCAGCACCGGCGCTCCTCAGGGCTGTGTCCTCTCCCCACTGCTCTTCTCCCTCTACACCAATGACTGCACCTCTAAAGACCCCTCTGTCAAGCTGCTGAAGTTTGCGGATGACACCACACTGATCGGCCTCATCCAGGACGGTGACGAGTCTGCTTACAGACTGGAGGTTGAACAGCTGGCTGTCTGGTGCAGTCTTAACAACCTGGAGCTCAACACGCTCAAGACAGTGGAGATGACCGTGGACTTCAGGAGAAACCCCCCTGCTCTCCCCCCACTCACCATCATGAACAGCACTGTGACTGCAGTGGAGTCATTCAGGTTCCTGGGCACCACCATCTCCCAGGACCTGAAGTGGGACAACCACATCGAGTCCATTGTGAAAAAGGCCCATCAGAGGTTGTACGTCCTTCGCCAGCTGAGGAAGTTCAACCTGCCACAGGAGCTGCTGAAACAGTTCTACTCTGCCATCATTGAATCCATCCTCTGCACTTCAATTACCGTCTGGTTCAGCTCAGCTACCAAATCTGACCTCAGAAGACTACAGAGGGTAGTCCGGTCTGCTGAGCGAATCATTGGCACAACCCTCCCCACTCTCCAAGAACTGTACTTATCCAGAGTGAGAAAAAGGGCAAAGAAGATCACTCTGGACCCCTCACATCCAGCACACTCCCTCTTTGAACTGTTGCCATCCGGTCGACGCTACAGAGCCCTGAGCACCAGAACGACCAGACACAGGAACAGTTTCTTCCCTCAAGCAATCCATCTCATGAACACTTGACAAACACGGAACACATAACACTATTACACATTATTTACTTAAAACACTTATTTATATCTCAATTTGCACACATAATTGTATGTACAATTGTCTATAATATATATTGTCTTTTGCTTTTTTTGCACTTTGTCTATCTTGTAAATTTGTATATTATTATTTTATTCTTTTTATTATGTGTCTTGTCTTGTTGCTGTTACTCTGTTGCACTTTGGAGCTTCTGTCACTAAAACAAATTCCTAGTATGTGTAAACAACATACCTGGCAATAAAGATCTTTCTGATTCTGATTTCTGATTCTGGGATTGCACACTCAGGGTGAGTGTAGAGAGTCCTATTCTGGTTAGAATAGTATATTCTCGACTTCCCCCAGTCGATCATGACCACAGCAGCTGTTTTACACTTGCTGTTAGATTGTTGGCTCTTTATTATAGCCTCTCTTTAATACAGCTTGTTTTGGGGCGCTGTTGGTTTACGATCACTAGTTTGCTCGCGCTTTTTAGCACTGCCTCAGGCTTATGCTCACATTATTTGATGTGTTAGGCCTTATAGGCCTTCCTTAGACCGTGATAGCATATTTATATGTACATTGCCTGTTGGAATGTGTAGGCTTAAGATCAGGTTGTGTAGCTAGCTCCCCACAGTTATCATGTAGGGTCTAGGACTGGTCCCCCTTGAGCATTGGCCCTGTTATGATCACGGGCTGGCGCCACATGGTGCTTAAAAGTAGTAGGCCTTACCAGGCCCCCTTTGTAGCCTCTGTGTTGGCCCAGCTTGGTTGGTTATATCTAGATTCTTTCCATGGTTGAGTCATGTCTTATGACACATGCAGCCATTGGCCACACCCCCGAATAGGCCTTAGCTCAGGCTTTTCGTTGAGTTCTGTGGCATAGTGTGTACTTCTCCTACCTATGGGTTTTTCGAGTACTGGCCTGTTGGCTGGCATTTGTCATAAGTTACCACTGGTTGTTGCCATGTGTTCATGGAGGTTGTAGGCCCTCATCAGGGCCTCCTTTCGGTCTGCATGTTGGCACAGCTTTGTGTGGGTTTTTTGTATGTCTCTTCACCATGGATGAGTCGTGATTGCACTAGCTGACGCTGCGTGTTTCACGAGTCGTAGGCTTTCACAGGCCTCCTTTGCTATCACGCTGGAGTTTGGCTTTGTACTCCTCTCGCTTGGAGAGTAAAAGGTGCTTTTACTGAGTACATTTCTGAGTGAATTTGCTTCCTTAAGCTTGGTTTCCTTTAGCTGTAGCTAAATAGTTACCCTGTCTGTTACTCGGTTCTATTTGGCTCCTAGAACTTTAGTGGCCGCTAGCTGACGCCGCGTGGAGCATGCTGGCGTTTACCTTTTTCAAGGTTTTTCTCCCTTATTATTTTTACTGAAGCAGTAAAAGGATTTGTGTCGCTGGCTGGCCGGGGCTCGGGCTGACTGATGACCTTTTGTAGTCGGTCTGTTTAGCCCGAACCTTGATAACACTGCCACGAGCTGATGCCACGTGTCTGCTGAGGTTATAGGCCCATGGGGCCTTCTTTAGCGTGTGATTGCGTATGCTGTACTCCTCTCACTTAAAGAGTAGAAAGGTGCTTTTACAGAGTACACTGCTCGTTGGATTGTGTTGGACGGGCTGTTTTCGTGGGCACTCACAGCTACTTAATTACTTGGTGGTCATGCTTCCAGCATGCTATGTTTCAGGTGCTTGGCCTTACGGGCCATCCTGGAATATCGCCTCATGTGTTGAGTTTCTGTGGAATGCTTAGTTCATTATTAAGAACTCTAGTTATGTTGTAGGCCCTTTGTTCCGGCCTCCATGACTATGTGCCCACAGTATGGTCTGTCTGTTAGGTTGAGCTTCATACTTCCCTTTGGGTTGACTGTGTAATTGTGCTTAGCTCCCTAAGCTGGTCATTGGTTGTAGACTTCTATGAAGTTTCCCACTGAGACTTGCCCTTAGGCTGGTTTGTGCTCCCTTTACCAGGGTTTTTCTAGCACACAGCCTCCTCAGTGCTTTATCAGCCACTGAGTAGATCCTAGGATGAGCGGATTTTACTCCCCTCAATACGAGGGTTTATAGCGCTTAGCTGAGTTCTGCTCTCTGGGATGCCCATCTCTTAATGGCCGCTAGCTGACGCCGCGTGTAACGGGTAGGCCCTCGGGGCCTCCTTTGGGAACATGCTTGCATGTACAGTGAAAGGAATTTTGTCGCTGGCTGGCCAGGGCTCCGGCTGACTCATTAACCTCCTCTGTAGTCAGTTTGTTCTGCCTGGAGCTTGATAACACTGCCACGAGCTGATGCCACGTGTCTGCTGAGGTTATAGGCCAATGGGGCCTTCTTTAGCGCGTGATGGCGTACGCTGTACTCCTCTTGCTTTAAGAGTAGAAAGGTGCTTTTACCGAGTACTCTGCTCGTTGGATTGTGTTGGACGGGCTGTTTCGTGGGCACTCACAGCTACCTAATCATTTGGTTGGTCATGCGCTTAGCATGCTATGTATTCAGTCGAATGGCCTTATGGGCCATCCTGAATACCACCTTATGGATTGGGTTCTTGTTGTGATATTAGTTCATTTATAAGAACTTTAGTTATGTTGTAGGCCCCTTCTGGTCGGCCTCCATGGCTATGTGCCTACAGTATGGTCTGTCTGTTAGGTTGAGCTTCATACTTCCCTTTGGGTTGACTCTGTAATTGTGCTTAGCTCCCTAAGCTGGTCATTGGTTGTAGACTTCTGTGAAGTCTCCCGTTCAGACTGGCCCCAGGCTGGTTTGTGCTCCCCTGTACCAGGGTTTTTCTAGCGCACAGCCTCCTCAGCGCCTAGTAGATCCTAGGATGAGTGGTTGTGCTCCCCTCATACGAGGGTTTATAGCGCTCATCTGAGTTCCGCTCTCCAGGATGCTCATCTCTGCTTGTGGGTTTGAGTTGCTTACTGCCTTTTCGCAGTCGCTCTTTCCTGCTCTCCTCTTTGGAGTTTGCGCTTGGAGATTCTGTGAATCAGACCAGGTTGGCCAGGCTAGGTTCGGCTTTCGCTAGATTAGTAAGGCCTCCTTGGTGGCGTTGGGGGTGATTTTGTCCCCCCTAGTGACTGGCCGAGATTCCTTTTGGACTCTTGGCCACATTACCTAAGAGGGACCACTTTCTATGGTTTGTTGGTCCCAGATGCTCGAGCAGCCTTGGCAGGCCTTTTACGGAAGGCCTCTTTTAGGCTCAGCTTGGGCTGTTGGCCGTAGGGATTGCTGTCACTGACAGCCTTGGAGAAATTGCTCCCGGTTTTTCCCTGGAACTGCTGGACGTTTGTCCAGACATTTTGGGCATGCATTCTCCTCTAGCGTGGTGACGTGGGTATATCGTTCCCCAAAGCGCAATCAGCGCAGAGTTGAAGTTCCCTTTCGAAAGGGAACGTCTCAGGTTACGCATGTAACCATGGTTCCCTGAGAACAGGGAACGAGACTCTGCACTTTCCGGCCATGCTTCGGGATGCCTGCTGAACAGTCCCTCAAAGACGAAAAGATGTTGACTGCTTCCACAGGCGCTCCCTTTATACGTCACGGTTTGACGTCATAGGCTGTCGCCGCAATAGGATTGGAGTGTTGTGATTTTTGGCATTTCGAACACGAGTCACGAGTGACGTTCCCCAAAGCGCAATCAGCGCAGAGTCTCGTTCCCTGTTCTCAGGGAACCATGGTTACATGTGTAACCTGAGACGTTTTCTCTAAAGACATTTAGTGGAATTAGTCTGGAAAGAGTTGATTTGAACATGCTCAGTTTATTCTTGCACACATTCACGTTGTGATCTCAGAGTTGTGTATTGATTATACTGTATTATTCCTGATACTGGACATAGAGTCACTCAAATATCTGATGATCAACAATTATCTTCATATTCAGAGATTTCAACAGCTCTCTGATCAAGACAAACACTTTATTCTGAGAGTGTGATGATTGTGTTCATGAGGAAAAAAGACTATGATTTGAATTTGTTTATGCTGATATGTTAATATTAATATATATCATAATGATCACTCAAATATACTGTGTTTCAGGTACCAGTGGAGTGGATGATCCTCATGTGTTCATCAGTTCTGGTGAAAATGTCCGTCTGCCCTGTAATAATGCTCTTTCTGACTGCAGTTCAACTGCATGGATATATAACAGATTCAGACATTCAGCAGCAGTTGCACTGATTAATGGAGGGATACGCACAGAGTTGAGAGAGAATGCTCATGTGACGAGAGATGACCGCTCTACTGCTGACTGATGTTGCAGTGTAATAATGTTACTTTTCCACATTGATTTGTAGCGTTTATCGGAGTGCTTTCTTTTCATGTTTATCCTCGCTCTTTTGCATGTATGTGAAGAGTGCTTATTGTGCGAACCATCTATAAAGACTCATGGGACTACCAGTTAATTTGCCTCAGGTTTTCCTTCTCTTCTCCTGTTTTCTGTTTTTCATCTGGGCAGACTTCAAACCCTCTGGTAGACGTTACAATCTGTGGCCATGTAAGTGATTGGAATACCTGAATAGAATGATTTGGAGGGGTGTCCTAATACTTTTGGCAATATAGTGTATTATATAAAAAGTATTATACAAATATACTCTCGCAATCCATATCAGTTGTACTTTGTAACCATAAATGTCATTTCCACCACAGAGGACAGCAGAGGTGGGGGACTCGAGTCAGGCTTAAGTTGCACATTCATGACTTGAGACTTGATTCGGACTTGAGTTAAATGACTCGAAATAACTTGTCTTTTGTTTAATAAATATGTTTTTGAATGCGGTGCAACCTAACCATGTGACGCAGCAGGCAAGCAGAGCTGTCGTGAGCTTAGAGCATGCAGTCGTGACTGAACATGGAAGGTGCTACGCCAAGAATAATTAAGTAAAAAAATAACATTTTGGACATGTTAAGAGTTGACTTTGAATTGGTTTTGTGTTCATTAAACAGAAAATTGGGTAAATCAGTGCTGTGAACTTTTCCAGTTTAATGTAGCATCTGTATATAACACATAATGCCAAAAATGTCCATTTTGTCAAGTATCCACACTAGAGCAGCCTTGAATGAGTTGAAGTCTAAAACAAAAGTAAAAAGTTAGGGACGCGCGTGAGATCTGTGTCATGTGCAGCAGATCTTAAAGTGACAGCAACCAATGCTGTCTGTCATTGAAGAACAAATGTAACAGAGAAAATTATCACATGTAATTTTTTGCAAGTGCAATGCGTTGTAAATGGTTATTCACTGTTTATAAGGAAATGTCATCTCTTTTTTTTTTTTTGCTATAGCACTTAATATGTGTACAGTGTCTAATAATTGATCTTCAGTGTTAGACTCTGAGTGAAAAGCTTATGGATGGTTTATGGGATGCACATAAATATATTGTATACACATGATACACACACACACACACACACACACACAAAAACAAAACTCAAACTTGCAAACAAACAATAGACTTTTCACTCATATACGCGCACACACATTCACTCACAAATATTAATGAATCACATTCATTCATATCACCTCTCTCTCTCACATACAGTTTTTAAGGTTTTTAGTTTGACGAAGAAATATGAATTTGTTCAAAATTATATGTATTTTTTTTAAAATATGACCAAAGAACATAAAAGTGCCCATAGTCTAAGAATCACCCTTATACTTTTAAAATGTCCATTATTGATCATTAAAACTGACATTTAACAAAAAGAGACAGTGTTGTGTTTTATGTTTGCGCTAGACTATATGCACATATTGCCTGAACCACATATGTTTAATATTCTTAAAATGTGAATGAAAAGAGGACGAGCTGTGTTTTATAATTATGGAAATGTAGTTATAGTTATAGTGTTTTATAACATATTTCATTTTATTGTTGCTTAAAATATACATACACAGATAACCGGAGTAGCCAAGTCAAGTACGCTACTGTATCATGTGCAGAATCACTGGACTTGTGTCCTCCCGTCCTCAGGAGTCCTTCTCCTGAGTCACACTTGTCAAGTCCGAAGTTTGCGTACCTGGTATTGAGAAACGCCTCAAGTGTGCCGCACAAGTCCTGAAAAGTGAAGCCAAAGTGTCTCGATCGCCCCCAGGTGGTTGGTCCCAGTATAGGTCATAAACCCTGTCCTCCGCGTGTAATTTAATGGGACATGAAACAAACTAAACAATTAAATTACACTTCAAATAATATATATTTCCAAAGTTTGTTATTTTATGTAGTTTTTATCACGCTGATGTAAGTTCAAGAGTTTTTTTTTTTTTTTATAGAAATTTGGCTGCAGCATTTTGCACCAGTTGAAGTCAGTCTTTGAGATGCTGTAGAGCAGAGAATTGCAGAAGGATAGCTATCTCAAGAGACTTTTTTTAGATAAAAAATGTTTTATTTTAGCAAGTAAGTGAAGCTGAAAAAAGTTTGAAGCAACGACAGTAGCTAATGTTAGCCAGCTATCTAAGAGAACACCAAGATTCCATACACAGTTTAAATTAAAAGCAGACAAATCACCCAGGGCAGTATTATTGAACTCAAATTTATCAGATGGACCAAAAACAATAATCTCTGTCTTTGAGTCATTGAAACTATTGCCTCTGTCTTTTCCAGCAAATTAGACTCAGTTGCTCCTTTGCATTTAAAAAAGATTAAGGAAATTAATCCAACGCATGGTACAATGAGCACACTCTGGCCCTAAAAACAGCAGCCAGAAAAATGGAGTGCAGCTGGAAGAAAACAAAACTAGAAGTATTTCGCATTTCGTGGAGAGAGAGAATGATTGAGTACAGAAAGGCCTTAAAAACTGCTAGATCTGCCTATTTTTCAAAACTTTTAGAAGAAAATAAACACAACCCTAGGTATTTATTTGATACAGTGGCTAAATTAAGAAGAAATAAAGCTTCAACTTCTGATGTCTCCAAAGAGCACAGCAGTAATGACTTTATGAACTTCTTGACTTGCAAGATTGATAATATTAGAGAAAAAATTATAACCATGCAACCGTCTACTGCAGTATCGTGTCAGACAGTGCATTGTAGTGTCCCTGAGGAAAAATTCTATTCATTTACTGCTTTAGGAGAGGAAGAATTGTCTAAACTTGTTAAATCATCAAAATCAACAATATGTATGTTAGACCCTATACCAGGGATGGACAACTTCAGTCCTGGAGGGCCACTGCCCAGCAGAGTTTAGCTCCAACCCTAATCAAACACACCTGAACCAGCTAATCAAGGTCTTTAGGATTAGTAGAAAGTTATAGGCAAGTGAGTTTTCATCAGGGATGGAGATAAACTCTGCAGGACACTGGCCCTCCAGGACCGGAGTTGCCCTGCCCTATACCGACTAAGCTATTGAAAGAGATGCTTCCAGAAGTCATAGATCCAATTCATCTTTAGCGTTAGGATACGTACCAAAAACTTTTAAGCTGGCTGTTATTAAACCTCTTATTAAAAAACCACAACTTGATCCTAGAGAACTAGTCAATTACAGGCCGATTTCAAATCTCACTTTTCTATCAAAAATACTAGAAAAGGCAGTTTCATCACAACTATGTTCCTTTTTAGAAATAAATGGTATCTTTGAGGATTTCCAGTCAAGATTTAGACCGTACCATAGTACTGAGACTGCTCTCATTAGAGTTACTAATGATTTGCTCTTATCATCAGATGGTGGTTGTATCTCTCTATTAGTGTTACTGGATCTTAGTGCTGCATTTGACACTATTGATCACAATATTCTTCTAAACAGACTCGAAAACTATGTTGGCATTAGTGGAATTGCATTGGCATGGTTCAAATCATACTTATCTGACCGTTATCAGTTTGTAGTAGTAAACAATGAGATGTCATATCAATCACAAGTTAAATATGGAGTACCGCAAGGCTCAGTACTAGGACCGTTGCTTTTCACTCTGTACATGCTACCCTTGGGAGATATCATTAGGAAGCATGGCGTTAGTTTTCATTGTTACGCTGATGATACTCAGCTCTATATTTCTTCACGCCCTGACGAAACTTACCAATTCACTAAATTAACAGAATGTATAGCTGATATAAAAAACTGGATGACCAGTAATTTCCTACTACTAAATTCAGAAAAAAACAGATTCTAATTTTTGGACGAAAATGCCAGAAGTGCAGGCGTTTTTTTCTGGGCCAAGGCTCATTTAAAATGGACTGTGGCAAAGTGGAAAACTGTGGTCAGACGAATCAAAATTTGAAGTTCTTTTTGGAAAACTGGGAAGCCATGTCATCCGGACTGTAGAGGACAAGGACAAACCAAGTTGTTATCAGCGCTATGGGGTTGCATGAGTGTGTGTGGCATGGGCAGCTTACACATCTGGAAAGGCACCATCAATGCTGAAAGGTATATCTAAGTTCTAGAACAACATATGCTCCCATCCAGACGTCGTCTCTTTCAGGGAAGACCTTGCATTTTGACAATGCCAGACCACATACTGCATCAATTACAACATCATGGCTGCGTAGAAGAAGGATCCGGGTACTGAAATGGCCAGCCTGCAGTCCAGATCTTTCACCCATAGAAAACATTTGGCGCATCATAAAGAGGAAGATGTGACAAAGAAGACCTAAGACAGTTGAGCAACTAGAAGCCTGTATTAGACAAGAATGGGACAACATTCCTATTCCTAAACTTGAGCAACTTGTCTCCTCAGTCCCCAGACGTTTGCAGACTGTTATAAAAAGAAGAGGGGATGCCACACAGTGGTAAACATGGCCTTGTCCCAAATTTTTTGAGATGTGTTGATGCCATGAAATTTAAAATCAACTTATTTTTCCCTTAAAATGATACATTTTCTCAGTTTAAACAATTGATATGTCATATATGTTGTATTCTGAATAAAATATTGAAATTTAAAATTCCACTTTATTGCATTCTGTTTTTATTCACAATTTGTATAGTGTCCCAACTTTTTTGGAATCGGGTTTGTATATGTACCAGGAAAGTACATGTTCTGTAAAATAAGGTGCTTCCAACACTTCTAATAATGATGATATATTTTCTAAGCAGATACTAAGCAACCACAAAACTGTCCTGCTGCTTATTGTGGCTGTAAGGAAACTACTTTGTTGCTCAGCATATCCAGATGAACTACTCACTGTGATTTCAGACTGTGGTGATGTGGTTTCTCCACTGTATGGATCTTCATGTGTGACTTCAGGTGACTTTTAAAACTCAAACATATTCCACATTGATCACATGTGTACGGCTTCTCTCTGCTGTGGATCCTTTCATGTGTTTTCAGATTTGTTGACAAACTGAATCTCTTGTCACAGTAAGAACACTTGTAAGGTTTTTCTCCAGTGTGGATCCTCTCATGTGTTTTCAGATTTGATGACAAACTGAATCTCATGTCACATTGTGAACACATGTAAGGTTTTTCTCCAGTGTGAATCCTCTCATGTTTTTTCAGATGTGATGACAGACTGAATCTCTTGTCACAGTAAGAACACTTGTAAGGTTTTTCTCCAGTGTGAATCCTCTCATGCAGTTTTAAATCACTCCCTGTAATAAAAGTCTTCTCACACTCAAAGCACATGTACACTCTTACACCAGTGTGTGTTTTCTGATGTACTTTTAAATATGACAGCAGTGAAAAACTCTTTCCACACACAGAACATGAATGTAGCTTCTCCTTCATATGAACTATCATGTGTCTCTTCAGATTTGATGCCCAGAGAAATGTTTTGTCGCACTGATCACAAGTGAACAGTTTCTCTCTGGTGTGAAATGCCCTGTGAATCTCAAGACTATCTTTCCTTGAGAAGCTCTTCCCACATTGATCACATGTGTACGGCTTCTCTCCAGTGTGAACTCTCATGTGAATCTCAAGATATTGTTTTACTGAGAAACTCTTTCCACACTGAGTGCAGGTTGTAGATTTCTTGGCTCTTCTTTTCTTTAAAAATGTCTTTTTAGTCTTTGAGCGACTCAAAGGTTTTTCTCCAGGTTTGTCATGATGTTTCTCCTTCACTTCATTCAGTTCTGAAATGAAAGAAGAAACTTCATTTTCAGTACATCAAAACATTTAAAAAATAAAGAATATAATTTATAAGAATATATATATATATATATATATATATATATAAGAATATATATAAAGAAGTGAAAGGGCATAAATTGAGTCTTCATGTACCGAAGTAGACAACTGCTATAAAATATTCTGATCATTCTGATGCCTTTTTATAAATTAATTACATATCCCTGAAACTTAGCATGAATGAGGTACACTAATCTTCAGTTATTATATTTAAAACATTAGAGACAAATCACCATGTTATATATATATATATATATATATATATATATATATATATATATATATATATATATATATATATATATATAATATACATATATGGACATTTCTCAAATCTCACTTTATCACTTTACTGACCATTTGTTGAAAATTAGTTCAACTGTTTCTCTAAATGTGCAGAAGAGCTTGAATCTTTCTATCATGAATGTTGTTCAGCATCATGAATGAATGAAGAATAAACACCAACCTCTTTGTTCTTCAGTATCTTCAGTGTGTTTCATTCTGCAGGGTTCTGGATCACTCATGTTCTCACTGTCCTCTTTAATAAACTCAGTCTTTGCAGATTTCAGCTCTTCCTGATACTCTGATGCTCGTCTGATGGGAATATTCCAGCATTTATTGATGAACTGCTGTGGGAGGAGCTTCACTGATGATGTGAGTGATGTGGGAGGAGCTTCACTGATGATGTGCGTGATGTGGGAGGAGCTTCACTGATGATGTGAGTGATGAGGGAGGAGCTTCACATATGATGTGGGTGATGTGGGAGGAGCTTCACTGATGATGTGATTTTGATGTGGGAGGGGCTTCACTGATAATGTGCGTGGTGTGGGAGGAGCTTCACTGATGATGTGAGTGACGAGGGAGGAGCTGATTTGCCAAAAATAATTACTAAGTTTGTTTTTATGCTCATTGACAACCAAATATAAATAATGTAAATTCTTCCAAGTATAAATGATGGCAAGTAATGGCAAGTTTAAAACACAAAGACAGAAATAAATGTACATATTTGTAGTCATCAAATCCCCTCAGTCTGTTGACAGCAATGAAATGAGCTTTAAGTGTCAATTTACAGCAGATCTGAAGACATCAGCATAATAAATGAGGTGAAAACAGGAACTATTGACATGAAATAAAGAGTGTTTTCAGCAGTTTCTCTGTTAATATTGATGATCCTCAGACTATCAACACTCATTCAACAAGACATTCAGATCATCTCACTTTATTCTGAGTGTTTGCTGTTAGAAACTGATTATTTGAGTCAGGATATATGAGAAAAGACTATAAAACTGCTCTATTGAAAGACAATACTGATATTTCTCACAATATGACATGGATAAAACAAAAACAAACACTGAACATCACTCATATTCATCAATGAATCTGATTGTATGATTACTCCTTTCATTACAATAAGGTAAAAGATGATTAAAATGATGGGCTTGTGCAAAAACTGAATACGATCATCAAACCTTTTTCTTTTTAAAAACTCAATGCTCTGACTGATTTTTTTTTTAAATTTTATTTTAATGTTAAGAACATTCATAACCAACGCCAGGGGTAAATACAATTGAGAATACAATTACAGGTTACAGGAAAATATAATTCAAATGCTAATATGCAGGGCTTTAGTGAAAAAAAAATGCTAAAATGTATTTGATACTTTTTGTGCTAAGTAATACATTTACATATGTATGTGCTTAATAAAAATACCATGTAATTGTACTTTTGGAATACACAATTGGTATACTTAAATTGGAACAAATATTTTTGTACTTATTGCATTTTAGTACTAAATATATACTTGTTTTTGATTGTGCTGAAGTAAAACTATTGCATGTATAGCCTACATTAGGTTCACTTTATATATCTTGCATTTAAAGACTGATAATATACAGTGATCATAGAATTCCCTTATGAAAACTGACCATAGTTTTACTACAAAAATAATCAGTACTGCAGAAAAGGAGAATTGGAACCTTTTCAGATATTTAAGTCTTGATACAGAGAGAAATAATGACATTTTTGACAACATTACTCTCTAAAAGGGAAACTCCTACAAATGTATATAAAATAAGGTCAGCCACAGAAATAACCCTGTCCACACTTTTTCATAGTTGCGTATCTTTAGTAAATCCTGACAGTAGTTTTTAACACCAAACGAGGGTTTGTGCCGCACAAGTTGTTAGTAAACTGGTCTTTTGTTTTTTAGTTTGCAGCTTCTTTAGCTCCAGCAAATGTCTTACATCAGTATTTATTTTCATTCTCTCCTCTACAGATGAATACAGATGTTGCCAACACTGAGACATTTGTTTGTCAGAAGCATATTCAGAACAGGTATTGTGTAGTTTTGTGCAGCTGCTTTTCCACCGTTGTGCTGTTGTTTTACATGTGGGCAGCTTATGATCCTGTGTTTTCAGCATATCAGAACAGATGGATTCACAGTAAATAAACCAAACTGTTCTGAGACACTGAATCATGAGCTGCATGTGTGTAAATAAACTCAGTGCTGCGCTTCCCTCTGAATCCAGGAACGCATCTCTCAACATCTTTAAACTTTCAGACTCGGGTCCGCATCACATTAAACTTCCAAAAGACATTTTAGATCAATAAAACATGTTAAATGCATGTAAAGTGTCTTATTTAATATTTAAAATACATTTTGTAAAAATAAAACGTCAACACATGAGGGAAAAAATGTTCCAAAGTGTAAAATTATCTTTCAGCGTAATGGAGACTTTGATTTTGCCATTACATCTTTAAATAAATATATAAAATACTAAGTTAAAAAAAATATATATATATTTGTTGTCTTGGCATTTTCAAATAAGTGTTGGCTGTGTCTTTTTTATGTATTTAAATAACCAGGGGACTTTTGTCCTGAAAATGCAGTTTTTAAGAGATCAATTTAAACCTCTGATGTTTCAGTCAGATGACATTATTGATCACAAACCTGAAAATAAATCAAAAACAAGTACTTGAAAATATTGTTCAAAACCCCCGCCCTTATCTCACTTTTTAAAGTTAAAGAGGAAGCAAAACACACAAACATTATGTTTATCAGTTTAACTAAAGATCATAACCTATATTTAATATCGGTAAACTTAACTTACCAGTTAAAAAAGGCATCAAAACCCTTCCGATGTGAAAACGACACATTTTGAATCAAGTTAGTTTGCTGTTAACATTATAAGTGAAAACATTTGGAAATGTTTGTTTTACATAAAATCGAACTAATATACTAACCTTTTTTGGTGAGTTACCGGTACACTACATCTTTTGTCCATTAACCGCCACTTCCACCATACAGTGTTTCAGTAACATACTATCTATCATATATCTTACTGTACATATTACAGTAAAATTACATATTCAAATGACAGAAATCGGTTACAGTGTTTGATCACTGTATAATATTAGTCCTTAAATGCAAGATAAAAGTAGATATACATGTAATAGTTCCACTTCAGCACAATCAAAAACATAAAAAAATTACCCCTGGCATTGGTTATGGATGTTCTTAGCATTAAAAAAAAATCAGTCATCATCAAGTTTTTAAAAATAAAAAGGTTTGAAAGGTTTGTTGATTGTCAGTTTCTGCACATACAAAATTAATGACATTTTAATGATCTTTTACTTTATTGTAATGAATGCAGTTATCATAAAATCAAATATAGTTAGATTCATGTGTACATATTATGCTGCTGTGGATATTTAGCTGTAGAGGATGATGAAGATGAGTGTCATTGATGTTTTTGTATTATGTTTTATATGTGTCATATTGTGAGAAATATCAGTATTGTCTTTCAATAGAGCAGTTTTTTTTATATTTTTAATTTTGCAGATCAGCTTCTCCTAGTGCAGTTCATAATCAGTGAAGCTCCTCCCACAACACATAATCAGTGAAGCTCCTCCCACATCAGTCACATCATCAGTGAAGCTTCTCCCACATTAGTTCTCCAATAAATGCTGGAGTATTCCCATCAGACGAGTTACTGATGTAATTATCATAAATTATAGAAGTTATTCATACTCAGAGCTCAACCCTAAGCCATGTCATGTGCTTGTATAGAAATCATAATAATGAGTAGAGATGCACCAAAACCAAATATAATGAAACACTTGGCCGAATACCGAACATGTTTTTAACACATTTTTTTCTGATTTATTTTGCAATTTTTTCACTTTTGTATAAATTAAATTAGCTTTTTATTATTTTGTCTTGCTTTTCAAAGAAAAAATCAGTTACATAATACATTTTAAAAATATTATTTAACACTGAACATTTTTCAACATTCCAGCAGACATTTTACCAACAAAGCTCAATATAACTGAATCCTCTGGGGTCTGAGGGGGTTTTGGGGCAGAAGTTTTGACATGCCCTGATATTTGTGCTTTTATCAGTTTCTTAAAAACATTTTCATGGTTAAAGTCTGATTGCACTGTATTCAGCACGATGATAGACATGACAGATGATCGCTCTGGCGCCTCCATGTCATGCAGTAAACACGCTCTCCACACAAACATATGGACATGGCCAGATAACAGCACACATTGATCGAACCAGACTAACATTAGAGCGAGAGGATTGTAAAGTCAC
The DNA here is from genome assembly GCF_024489055.1 of Chanodichthys erythropterus. NCBI lineage: Eukaryota > Metazoa > Chordata > Actinopteri > Cypriniformes > Xenocyprididae > Chanodichthys > Chanodichthys erythropterus. The sequence goes on from NC_090223.1 coordinate 4,582,029, forward strand.
TACTGCTTACATGTTTCAAGTGATAAGCCATATTTGAGATCGATGAATGATAGGCGAATGTTTGAGTTTCCTGCGAAGTTTTTTGTGACTAACCGACTAATCAAATCTTGGTCGATCAGGCCTCTTCTAGCTCATTAACGGTTAGTCGACTATTATGGGTCATCCCTATACAAAACAATATAGTGATTTATCTTTTGTAAGACACTCTTAGTGTCAGAATGGCTGTATGTGGCGAGGGCGTGAAGCATCATGAATAATGCTGTGATTCACACCTGAGGAGACAAAGACCCTCCGCTGGGCCTGTCAATGACTAATGTGAAGAACTAGAGAATGAATGTGAGGAGACTTGATGATTTAATGTGTTGTTTGTAGATTATTCACAAAATCAAGTTTACTTTAAAAGAAGTAATCTAACTATACATATTCTATGTGAATATATAGTAAAATTTAATTTATTCATGTGATTAAAGTTGAATTTTCAGCATCATTACTCCAGTCTTCAGAGTCACATGATCCTTCAGAAATCATTCTAATATAAACATTTATTTGATGAACAACATTATTATCTAACATAATATTAACTTTAAAAAATAGACAATAGTGGCATAATTTGGGCTCCAACTTTTAGATTGACATTTAATTTATTTTACTGAAAAGCTTTTAATTATTAGGGACGGTCACATTAGACTTATGATGATTTGATACACAAGATGCCTTATATTCTGTTACATAATGACATAATGTTACAAAAGCTGTCCATTTCAGATAAATGTTGTTCTTTTGAATTTACTGTTTATCAAAAACAGTGTTTTCAACATTGTTTCTTGAGCAGCAAATCATCATTTTTCACTACTCAAACATGGGATTTGTGCCTATAATGTTTAAAAAATAATAATTGGAATATTTAATGAAAATAAAATTAAACATTTATTTATATTTTCAGAGCTGATGGAAGTGAAGGAGGAGAGTGAAGAACTGAGTGAAGTAGAGGAGAAACATCATGACAAACCTGGAGAAAAACCTTTGAGTCGCTCAAAGACTAAAAAGACATTTTTAAAGAAAAGAAGAGCCAAGAAATCTACAACCTGCACTGAGTGTGGAAAGAGTTTCTCAACAAAACAAAATCTTGAACTTCACTTGAGAGTTCACACTGGAGAGAAGCCGTTCACTTGTGATCAGTGCAGCAAGAGATTCACACGTAAAACTAATCTTGATGATCACATGAGAGTTCACACCAGAGAGAAGCCGTTCAAGTGTGATCAGTGTGGAAATAGTTTCACAGACAAATCAAGTCTTTATGTTCAAATGAGGATCCACACCTTATATGTGTGAACATTGTGCAAAGAGATTCTCAAAGAAACATCGTCTAGATGTTCACATGAGAGTTCATACTGGAGAGAAGCCGTACGCATGTGATCAGTGTGGAAAGAGATTCACATACAAACATCATCTTGAGCTTCACATGAGACTTCACACTGGAGAGAAGCCATTCACTTGTTATCAGTGTGGGAAGAGTTTTAAACAATTAGCACATCTTACAGAACACATGAGAGTTCATACTGGAGAGAAGCTGTACGCATGTGATCAATGTGGAAGGAGCTTCACACAATCAGCACACCTTAAAGAACACATGAGAATCCACACGGGAGAGAAGCCGTTCACATGTGATCAGTGCGGCAAAACATTTCCTGTGTCATCAAACCTGAAGAAACACCTGAGAGTTCATACAAAGGAGCCGTACACATGTGATCAATGTGGAAAGAGTCAGTGACGTCACCCGCCTATGATGTTCTGTCACCATATTGATTTCATACGTGCTTGATGACGCAATCATGCAGAGGCATTCCAATCTTCAGGAGATGGACTAGCCAAAACAACAAACAAAATGATTACTTACTATTGCCCTTTCTATATCTCAGCATTCCTGTTCAATTCAGCAATGGGCAGAATTTCATATTTTGAGCAGTTAATTGAATATCCTGATCCTTTACCAAAATGCTTAACAAATTATGAACTGACAGAAGTGATGAAGATGGGTTTGTGATATATAAAAGAATGTTGTCCACATATAAACTCATTTTATGATGGTGATGTTTTGATTGGATTCCATATATGTTATGTGATTGTCGTATTGCAGCTTCAAAGAATTGAATGAAAAAGTGCAAAGAGTAGCGGCGATAGTGGGCAGCCTTGTCTGGTACCTCTTTTTAGATAAAATTGATTTTATATAATACCACTAGTTATTACCAATGCTGTTGGTGTATTATAGAGTGTTTTAATCCAGCTGATGATATATGATTTAAAACCATAGTGACTAAGTGCAGTGAAGAGAAATTACCATTCTACCCTATCAAAGGCCTTTTCTGCATCTAAAGATACAATTATCTACAATTATCTGCATCTAAAGAACTGTTATCAACAGACAGTTATCAACGGTGAGGCATTTCATATTAAGTTAGTTCATTATTTGTTTTGTTTTTTTTCTTTACTTAGTCACTGTGCCAAGTTGGTTTTTATTTCTGTTTTGCCTTTACTTGTTGTTCTCTCTTGTTGTCTTGTGTTGTGTCTGCTTGTGCCCGTTCCTGTCCTGCATCCCGACCCACCCTGGCTGCTGTCCTCAAGGCCGTGCAGTGAGACTGATACAGCTTCAGTTGCAGCTCAGAGTTTCAAGCCTCTGGTGCTTCAAACTACAGCCTGTTGTCATTGTCTGCTGCAACCCCATCCATCTCCTTGGTTCTCCAGCCTAGCTTTGCCTGGGTCTGATCTCACCTGTCTTATCATCCTCTTCCTCTGTTAGAATGCTGTGACATACCTTGACAGCAAAGAGTAGCGCTGATACTGGGCAGCCTTGTCTGGTACCTCTTTTTAAGTAAAATTGATTTGATATAATACCATTAGTTATGACCGATGCTGTTGGTGTATTATAGAGTGTTTTAATCCAGCTGATGATATGATTTAAAAGTAATCTCAAGTCAAGTCATCTTCATTTAACCCTTAAAAACCTAGACGGCCGCCGGTGGCCAAAAATAACCATCGTCCAAAAATTTTTAATAAATTTTGAACCGCTAATCCAATCTGTATGTTTTAAAATGTACTGTAAAGAGGAGATTCACGGCTGAACCAAAAATGAGGATAAAACAGTTTCACATCAAGTTAAGTTACTGCAATTTATGTTTTCAAACACATCTCTACACAGTGAACTGCTGCAATCAAATGTAATGCGTTCAGTGAGGAGTTCAGCCACAGGACTTCTCTGTTTGGTTGTTATATTATCTAAATACTTATTTTATAGTTTGTGAAGATCATTAACATTAGTAGTTCAGCTGAACTACTTATTTTTCATTTTGTGTGTATTTTGTGAAAAAAAAACTTTGTTGTACAAGACAGTTTTCATAATTGTTTTCATTACATGCAACACTAAATGTTTTTATTCATGTTCAGATTGAATATATATTTCTCTAATAAGTCACTTTTGCTTTAGTGTTCTGTTGTATAACATTTTTTTTTTTTTTTTGTATTTATTTTACCCCCTGGTCTTTTTTGGACACACATTATCAATAAATAGGGAACTTTACCTGTCTATCCCTAAAAAGTAATATTGTAGTTTTATCTAAAGTAATATTGTAACAAATAGCTATAACTTTCTTAGAGATTGTTACATTTAGACAAAATTTCATCCGAAAGTTTAAAACATCAAAATATAAATAAAAAAAATAAAAAAATCAAACTTCAGGAGGTTTGGGTCAGTTTCCAGTGAAAAACACTAGATTTTTGCTGGCTTTTTTTTTTTATTTTTATTGGAAATTTTATCCACTCTCAGACAAAATAAATGTAAAATTGGCACTTTAAATTAGCTAAACTGAAACTTCAAGTTGTCCTGTTTGAAATGATATATGGCACTTGATGCTGACTGCTAGGTTATAGGTTAGAAAACCAGAGAAAAATGCAGTCAGTCAGGAGCCCCAAAAATGCTCTAGGTCTTTAAGGGTTAAATAGCGCTTTTCACAATGCATTTTGTTTCTTATCAAGCTAAAGTTGGTTTTTGATTGAATCATTTCCATTGTAAATGTTCATTATTACTTAAATTAAATGACACCTTTCCTACTGAAAACTGAATACCTTTAATGCACTCTAATGCATTTAAAAACCAGTGGTGGACAATAACTAATTATTTTTACTTTGTTACTTTACTTAAATACATTTTCAAGTATCTGTACTTTACTCGTGTAATTTTATTTTGAGCAACTTGTACTTTTATTTCACTACATTCCACGGCATAAGATCATACTTTTTATTCCACTACATTTCATAAAAAATATTGTTACTCTTTATTTTAAAATGAAGAAATGTTCACATGCTCAGAGACGAAAAAGCAGTATCTGTCTGAATCATGCACGAACTGATTCTTTTCAATCATCCTGTTAAATCTGTTCACAAATCACATCAACAATTAATTTGCGAATTGGACTTATTTGTTGACTCGAGAACAGCTGCAATGATCTGTTCAGACCGACTCTCCAGTGAATTAAAAAAAAAAAATAGCCAAGAACTGGGGGATCCTCTGAATGTATTAATTATTGTAACTGAAAATCATATTTAGGTCACAACTGTCCATTGTGTCCATTTAAACCTTGCCGCTCCAAAATAACGGTTGGAAAGATTACATTATTACGGCTCTAGGAGGCGCCAAAGTGACGTAAAATGTATTGGACATGATTCATTCAAAAGATTTGTTCAAAAACATTGATTCATCCAGTAATGAAACAAGTGAAGTAGTTATGAGTGAGTCATTAAATCATTCATTCAAACCCATTTCATTCAATGAATTACTTTAATATTTTTAACTGCAGCAATTTATATTTTGTTCTCTAGTAAATAATCATACATAATTTTGTTTAATCGTCTATTCAGAATCATGGGAGAATCATTATTTTTATTTGAAAGTAATAAAGAAACAAAAAAAACAAAAAAATCTTGATTCTCATTTTATCCAGATTCGTGCAACTGTAACACAATTTTTTTTTTTTAAATGCCTGTTCATCTTCCCTGCTGCAGCAATTTCTTAAAATGTTTTTAGCCCTGTATGTTTCCTCAGTTTTTATATTGTTTGTCAACACACATTACATATTGTATATGCATATATGTATATGCATCTACTAATCTTCCATCCATAATGACTAGTGCTGGCTATTTGACAATTCCTAATCCTTCATAATTATTTTGAGTAAAAGGATTATATAAAATATATAAAATGAAATTGTATAAGTGGCCCATATAAAATTACATGATAAACATTTATCAATCAGTACTTTTTATTTAAGTACATTAAAGATCAAGTACTTTTGTACTTTTTTTTTACTCAAGTACCGACCGTCTAGCTGCCTCACGTCACAGAAATCAGATAATTCCCAACACATAGAAACTCTTACGCCTAAATATTATCACATAGAGACTGTGTCTAAAGCCCTGATGTTCAACAAATAAAAAATAGAGATAATAATGATAAAGAAATTATAAAGCTTGGGTTGTTGAATATTAGATCCCTTTCTCCAAAAGCACTTATTGTAAACGATATTATCACAGATAATAATCTAGATGTGCTGTGTTTGACAGAAACCTGGCTAAAACCGGACAATTACATTACTTTAAATGAGTCTAGCCCTCAAGGTTGCGATTATTGACACAGTCCTCGTCAGAAAGGCAAAGGGGGAGGTGTTGCTGTCATTTATAGTAATATTTACCATATTAGCCAAAAGTCTTTCAAATATAATTCCTTCGAAGTGATGGTGCTTTATGTAACATTATGTCTCACTCTGGCTACTCCAGTTATCTCTGTATGTATATTTTAGACAACCATAAAGTGAAATATGCTATAAAACACCACTCTTTTCGTTTTCATTTAAAAAATCTTAAACATATTACTATGTAGTTTAGGCAACACATTCATCGATTATCTTCACTCCATGTATATTTATAACCAAACAAACTATAAAACACAGCTCTTTCTCTTTTTGTTTACATTTTAAAAAATATTAAACATATGTGGTTCAGGTAATAAGTGCATATAGTGCAAACATAAAACAAACATAAAACACAACACTGTTTCTTTTTGTTAGTTTTAATGATCAATACTAACCATTAGAAAAGTATAAGTAAGGCAAGAAGCTACAATAAGAATAAAGCAAACAATTCAGCCAAATGTACAAAGTCAGCGCTCTTGTAGGCTACAACAGTAAAGTTGTGAAATTTCACTTTCACTTCAACAAATTATAGATTCATTCAGATTGCCCATTATATATACAAAATATGAATTATATCTCATGTTTAACCACTACAGAGACATCAGAGCCAGTGGCAATCATCAGAAGGACTAGCCGAGGTAAGACTCGATAAAAGTGGCGGATCAAGAACACATCCGGGGATTTGAAATTTTCTTTGGCTAGATGTGAACTTTGAATTGGATCAGAACTTGGGCAGCAACTGATGAATTTCACAAGAACAGACAAGAACGCATATTGAATAAATGAATGAATGAAGCATTTATATAGCACTGAACTATGTACTACTGTATGTACACAATCACATCAGGGGTCGCTCCTCATCCACAACCTGGATAATTCAACAGCAGACACAGAGCAACAGCGCCAACTATAGGTGGAGAGGAGAGATTTGGCTGAGTCTCTTCTCAGCTGTGGTGATGTGGTTTCTCCACTGCATGGATCTTCATGTGTATCTTCAGGTCACCTTTAATAGAGAAACTCTTTCCACACTGATCACATGTGCGGCTTCTCTCTGCTGTGGATCCTCTCATGTGTTTTCAGATTTGATGACTGATTAAATCTCATGTCACAGTGTGAACACTTGTAAGGTTTTTCTCCAGTGTGGATTGTCTCATGTATTTTCAGATGTACTAACCGACTGAATCTCTTGTCACAGTGTGAACACATGTAAGGTTTTTCTCCAGTGTGGATCCTCTGGTGACGTTTTAAACTGTTTGCTGTAGTAAAAGTCTTCTCACACTCAAAGCACACATACTCTCTCACAGCAGTGTGCGTTTTCTGATGTGCATGTAAATATTGCAGCAGTGAAAAACTCTTTCCACACACAGAACATGAATGTGGCTTCTCCTTCGTATGAACTATCAGGTGTTTCTTCAGAGCTGATTCCAGAAGAAATGTTTTTCCGCATTGATGACATGTGAACGGTCTCGCTCCGGAGTGGATCCTCATGTGGTCTTTAAGGTGTTGTGATCGGGTGTAGCCCTTCCCACATTGATCACATGTGTACGGTCTCTCTCCAGTATGGATCATCATGTGTTTTTTAAGGTATGATGACTGATTGAAACTCTTCCCACATTGATCACATGTGAATAGTCTCGCTCCGGTATGGATCCTCATGTGTTCTTTAAGGACTGATGATTGTCTGAAACTCTTCCCACATTGATCACATGTAAACGGCTTCTCTCCAGTGTGGATCTTCATGTGTTCTTTAAGGGTTGATGATTGACTGAAACTCTTCCCACATTGATCACATGTGTGCGGCTTTTCTCCTGTGTGAACTGTCATGTGAACATCAAGATGGACTTTTTGTGTGAATCTCTTTCCACACTGATCACATGTGAACGGCTTCTCTCCAGTATGAACTCTCATGTGAAGCTTGAGACTTTGTTTTGTTGAGAAACTCTTCCCACACTGAGTGCAGGTTGTAGATTTATTTTTATTCTTCAAAAATGTCTTTTTAGTCTTTGAGCGACTCGAAGGTTTTTCTCCAGGTTTGTCATGATGTTTCTCCTCCACTTCACTCAGTTCTTCACTCTCCTCACTCTCTTCCATCAGTCCTGAAATGAAAGAAAAAAAAAGAGTAATTTGATTTTCAGTACATCAAAATAAAATAAAATAAAATAGTCATAAAATTGAGACTATTTTTAAAAAAAAATATATAAAAAAATATCCCGATCATTTTGATGCATTTGCAGTTTCATAAATTAATTGCATATGTCCCTGAAACTTTAACATTAATCTTCCAATTGTTCAGACTCACCGGTCATCTCAACAACACAATCCAGTGGTTTGCAGTTTTAGATTGTATATATTAATATTTTGGAATGATTATTATTTGTTATTTATGTTTTAAAAGAGATTCACGGAGTGTGACATCATATCATGATCATTTCAGCGTCTGTAGAAAGTTCACATGCTCAAAGTCTAGACTGACTGCATCTTTAAATGTGTTATTATCAGTGTCCTTCATGATTCCCTCAACCCTGTTACTTCTGACATGATTTTCCTCCTTTCAAAAACAGGATTTCTTAAAAGTGTGACACCTGGGGCCGGATTCATTAACCACTTAGACTAGTCTTAAAAGTTAAGACACTAATGTTTTTCTTGAAGAGTGGTCCTCATTTTTTAGGAAATGTCTGTTACATAAAAAGGTAGATTGGTGTAATTTGAATTGGGAAAATAACATTGATTACCCATTGGTTAACTGTAAGTTGGTCTTAATACAGTGAATAAGTTCATGCAACTGGCCCCAGGAAGTGACATCATCTGGGCTCTCTCTACAGCATGATGGGACAAGAAAATAATCTCAATCCATTGTATCAGTTTTTACACAAATGAATGACTGCATTCATCAACCCTGTTACCAAAGTTACTGTAAGAAGAGATTTAGCTCAAGTTACACTTACAACCCTGTCAGCCATTCTGGAAAGTTCATTTACTTCATACATTTTGGTGTTTACAGTTTATTCCTAAAAATAACAATGTTGTAAACTATATTGAAAATGCCTAAATTCTGGAAACACTCTTGAAAACTGTGAAGCAGATATAAAATAAATGTAAAATAAATATTCAGTTTGATCTGATGTTGACAATCATTATGAAAGTTTCTCAAACTTCCCTTTACTGAGCTTTTGTTAGAAAAGAACATTGTCTCATTTCATAGTTCAACTGTGTATCTAAATGTGCAGAAGTGCTTGAATCTTTCTATCATGAATGTTGTTCAGCATCATGAATGAATGAAGAATAAACACCAACCTCTTTGTTCTTCAGTATCTTCAGTGTGTTTCATTCTGCAGGGTTCTGGATCACTCATGTTCTCACTGTCCTCTTTAATAAACTCAGTCTTTGCAGATTTCAGCTCTTCCTGATGCTCTGATGCTCGTCTGATGGGAATATTCCAGCATTTATTGATGAACTGCTGTGGGAGGAGCTTCACTGATGATGTGAGTGATGAGGGAGGAGCTTCACTGATGATGTGAGTGATGTGGGAGGAGCTTCACGGGTGAATTGTAGTGGGCGGGGCTTCATTTACTGAACTGAAGATTGGTTGGAGGAGCTGATCTGCCAAAATCAAAAATATATCAGTTACTGTGTTTAAATGTACAAAAGCAATTTTAAATAGAAAACCCATTAAATGCAAGTGTCTGTTTTAATGTTTCAAATTACTCTTGTGAAAAAAAAATGTTTTAATCTTCCATCATCATTTAGTGTAACAGATATATTTAATGTAAAAATGAACCAACGGTTATTTTAACCTGTACTTAATAAAATATATAAAACTAAATTTAATTATATTTTAAATGATTAAAATCTTCTTGACAAATGACAAATGAATGAAATCTAGTGGTTTGAAGGAAAGTGGCAAAGTATAAAGATTTAAAATGACAATGAAAGAGTATTTTGGGCTGCACTGTGATCCTTAAATACAGTGTTTGAATGTCAGAAAATGATTCTTCTTCTAAATAAAAAAAAAATTCTATATTAACCCCTTTTATATTTGACCCTTAAACTAATTAATAATAGTTATTTTAACCTGTACTTAATAAAATATATAAAATAATAAGATATCATACTAAATTTAATTATATTTTAAATGATTAAAATCTTCTTGATGACAAATGAATGAAATCTAGTGGTTTGAAGGAAAGTGGCAAAATATAAAGATTTAAAATCCTTAAATACAGTGTTTGAATGTCAGCAAATGATTCTTGTTCTAAATACTGACAAGTTCTTTCTTTCTTTCTTTCTTTCTTTCTTTCTTTCTTTCTTTCTTTCTTTCTTTCTTTCTTTCTTTCTTTTATATAAAGCATTTATATCCATCTATCGTAAAGCAACTGATGCTAATTCAGAACTTTTTGTTTCTAATTCTAACTTTATTCTGTTTCTTCATTAAAATAATTGCAGATATCTAGAAAAGTATTAAAGAACTGTAAGAAAAACATTTAAGGCATAAAGACAGAAATAAATGTACATATTTGTAGTCAACAAATCACCTCAGTCTGTTGACAGCAATGAAATGAGCTTTAAGTGTCAATTTACAGCAGATCTGAAGACATCAGCATAATAAATGAGGTGAAAACAGGAACTATTGACATGAAATAAAGAGTGTTTTCAGCAGTTTCTCTGTTAATATTGATGATTCTCAGACTATCAACACTCATTCAACAAGACATTCAGATCATCTCACTTTATTCTGAGTGTTTGCTGTTAGAAACTGATTATTTGAGTCAGGATATATGAGAAAAGACTATAAAACAGCTCTATTGAAAGACAATACTGATATTTCTCACAGTATGAAACATAATACACTAAACATTAATGACAATCATCTTCATCAACCTATACATCTAAATAACTACAGCACATAATATGTCCATATGAATCTAAATATAGTCTGACTTTATGATAACGGCATTAATTTCAATAAATTAATTAAATCATTATCATGTTGCAATTTTGTATAGCAGAAACTGACAATGTTCCTAAAACCTTTAAAAATAATGAGCCGCACAAAGCACCATTTAATCTTTCCAGTGTCAATCTGTTCATATTAACTCTATTAAAATTGAAGTACAGATTTAAAATATCTCATGGCTCATTATTTTCATTATTAATTTATCAAGTATTTAGCAGTATCATATATTTTAATAATATTAGTCATTCAGTAACAGTTCTTCTCACTCCAAACAGTTTCAGTGTTTTTTTGTGTTGTCAGGATCAACAGTCTCTGTTTGGTTAGAGTCTCTAGGGTCATGCCATGGTCCCTGTTTCTCCTTTTAACACCTCCAGAATCCAGCTGGACACTGTAGGATCTCGAATGGATGGGCTTCACCACTGTGCCCTTTCTCCAGATCTTATGAGGCTTGAATGCTTGTATTCTCACAGTCACCTTGTTTTAGTGTGTCTGAGTCTTTGGCTGATCTGTTAAAGTATGTTTGTTGCAGTTGTTGGAGGCTGTTTTTCATGGGTAGTCGTGTCTTAGTGCCACTGTTGCTGGTTTTTCTGTGGTCACTATTCTGTCTATTGCAAGAATGTTCTCGTAACTCACTTTGATTAGCTTAGAAATGCTGTGAGACCTTGAGAAGAATCTGGGAAACTTCTTACATCAATCAAGAAGCTTAGACCAGTGATACGGCAAATATAACTGAGTCATAATTTATAATATTTTAAGACTCTGAACAAGAACATACACAGAGTATTCTGACCAAATTGTCAGTCATTTAAAATGCTTGTAATTTAGGCCTGATTTGACTTTACCTAACCTGAGAATAATAAAACGATTAGGTGTTGATCAAAGTCGGCTACACACCGCAAAAACAATCTGACATATTAAAAGATTCACCCTTGATATCCAATAGCCTGTCATATACATTTCATAGAGTTTGTTCTAGTCAGTTTGATGTTCATTCACACCACAAGGCTTCATGAAGTCAGAACAATAACTAACTTTAAACAACACACAGTTTTTACAAAATAGCCTAAACTGTTCACCTCACCACAGCTTTACACAACCAACAGAAAGAGAGCAGGAATAGAGATGAGCAGCGTGTTGTTTTTTGAGTGATTATGTTATTTTTGTTGATGTTTTGTCGTTTTGAACAGTATTTGGCGCGTCTTTGATTATCTACCGTTGGCGGCCGATGACGCCCATACGGTAAAAAAATATATTTTCAAATATATTTCAAAATATACAAAAATTGGCCAAAAAATATATTCGCTATAAATATATTTTCACATATAAATATATTTTCTAAAAATATATTTTTTGGCCATTTTTTGTATATTTTTAAAAAATATATTTTCAAATATATTTATATAAATATATTTTCCTAAAATGTATTTTTTGGCCATTTTTTGTATATTTTTTAAAAATATATTTTCAAAATATATTTTGCAAAAGCATTTAAAAATATATTTTGCCCTACATATATTTCAACCCAATAAAATACATTCACATGTCACATTTGAAAAACTTTTATTTGTTGTCTATAACACATGATCATTTGAATAATAATCAGCAAGGAACATATTTTACAATGTTCAAAAAATTACAATATTCAAACAAATATAACTTTTTTGCTTTCAAGAAGTCTCAGTTTCCCCACGTCAAATCCTCAAAGCCTCTTTGGACACATTTGGAAATCTCTTCTTGACTGTGAGACAAAAATCACTTATTTTTTTAACTTAATGTTTCTAGTAAATTTTCCTTTCACTAAGTATTAACTTACCGTATATATGGCTGCCATGGTTTCCTCATCAAGGGCACTTCTCTGTCTCTACCACTGTAACGTTACTCATACAAAAGACAAAACACAATAACTGAACATCTGTACAGGTACAGAGGGCATGCACTTTGTCCTCTAATTAGTTTTGGATTTCCTGATATTTTTGTTTACACTGGAACTAAAACAATTACAGGTATACTGGATTTTAAAGATATTTAATGGGCATATTTTTAGACAGTACAGTAAAGAAACTGATGATTGAGGAGAGGTCGAATTAGCCTTTCTTTACACTTCTGCATTGCATTTTCACTTTTACAAATGAAGGGATAGTGGAATATCACAAAGTCACTCAGTTAAGCTAACTTAACAAAGGGATACTTATACTGATACTTATGACATTCTCTTTTTCTGTGGAATACAAACAGAGATATTTAGAAAAATAATCCATCTCTGTGTGTTCACGCAAGAAGGTCAAAAACCAAAGTGAACATGACGGTAATCCACATGACCTCAGTTGATTAATCAACTTCTTCTGAAGTGAAACAATAGGTGTGTTTTTGGAAAATACTGTTATGTTAAATTTGTTACATTACAGATTTGCCAACTGTCCAATATGGGCTCAAAGTCAACATGTTGTAATTTGTGATGTGTTTTAAAGCTTGAGGAATCATTTGGATGTACAGACTTTAAAATATTAGTATTTTTCTAACACACACCTAGTATTTCACTTCAACTAGGGTCATGTTGACTATTTCATGTTTATTACTGTGAAGCTGTTTTGTATAAAGTGCCACAGAAATGAAGATGACTTGACTATGAACATTATCCTGTACCTGTGACTTGTGGTTCTCCAGCACAATCGTTGGGCTGGTGGGGCGGACAGCAAGTGGACAAGCGTCTTGACAGATGGGTTTTGACCCGCACCTGTTCCAGACAGAAACAGATATTAACACAAGTGCAGAGAACATATCAATTCATAAATTACACAAATAAAATAATATAATTTGCTTAACAGTGCTTAATTAAAAAAAAAAAAAAATCTACTTCTCAAGTGTCTCATCATTCTCACCTTGTTGCTGTTGCACAAACCGTCTCTGCTTCTGCTACTGAAAATAAAAAGTAGATTTTTTTACAGTAATGAATGACACATGTAAACCTGTAGGTCGTGACAAATAAGCATCTTCTGTTACAAGCAACTTACTGAATCACTGGCTCAACTGGATAATCGAAAACAGCTTGTCATTCAGTAGAAAGTGAATAAAAATTATAGTAAGGCTATATTAATAATGATAATAATAATAATAGTAGAAAAATTGAGCGTATGAAATGCCATTAATGCCAAACCAGCATATGCCTGAACTTTAATAACGAGCAAATAACGTGTGCCTAATTAACAAGTTTAGTAAAACATTAAATTTAGCAAAAAACAAAACAAAAACAAAAACACTTACATTACAGGCTCCACTATCAGTGACAGGAGCATCATAGATCGACAACAGCAGGCAGCACGGTCTCCCAAACACTCTACAGCTGAAATTAAAAAAATATATATTAAACATTTTTTGTGTGTAACGTTAGTTTTCACTAGTGTCCAAATTAAAAACAACTAACTTTAAAACGGAAATCTGAAAATATCAAATGCGTCTCATGTGAGCAAATAAACAAACGGGGCATTAATTTGACAAATAAAGTTAAACAAAAACCTCGACAATAAAACATTATACATTCACAGTAGCAATGAACATTACATATGTGAAAAATGACGACTAAAAATAAAGTTATAACGTTAGCTCTTACCTTTTACTCCGAGAACTCCCGGTTGACTGAAGACCGTTACAGTTCAAAATGACGCGCATGCGCAGTACTCCAAAAGTCCGTGTGCGCTGCTAGTGGTTTCCCATTCAAATTACGTAAGAGTTAACATCGTACATCTAGCGATTTTATTAATCTATTTATTTGTATTTGATGTGGATCTAAACACTATATTACACTGACAATAAATTACAATTAAATAAATAAATAAATGAATTAAATAATAAGTAATAGACTAAAACACACATTTGTGAGGTGCCATGATCACTATTACACAGATCTGTATTTTTTGGGAAGATATGTGAACAAAGTGTCAATGTGAAAAATATGTGGAAATTCATGTTTTTCTGTAAGTGTTTAAAATTCTTCAAACATAATGGATAGTTTTGTTCGCAAGGCTTTCTTCCACGCACATTTGCATTGTCGACTGTAAGATTGGAAATGTATTTTCTTGCGCCCTGAAATATATTTTTATATATAAATATATTTTTCCTGTCCCTGAAATACATGTTTAAATATATTTTAAGTATATGAAGGTTGAAACAAAATATATTTTCAGTTTCAAAAATATATTTCATTGAACTTCACTGTTTGTAACATATATTTACCATATATTTAAAATATATTTTGGCCAGATAAAATATATTTTTTTTACCGTATGGGCGTCACCGCACGCGCGCGCCTTCCTCTCATTCAGTTTCAGCGGCGAGTCTTCTGAGGAGAGTCGAGCAGTTCACGGTATTTCTCATATTTACACGATCATCAAACACACTTTATACAGTTTGATCAAGTGATTTTGTGTTCGTTTGTGTGATTGTTTCATGTTTTATAGTGATAATAACTGTTACTGAATGTCAAAGTTTGAGATCTGTGAGGAAAATATGATGAATTCATTCAGTCCCGAGCGATTTTATGTTCATTTGTGTGATTGTTTCGATGTTTTATAGTGAAAACTGCTAATGAATGTCAAGTCATAAGTCAAAGTTTGAGATCTGTGAGGGGAATTGATGGGAATCGATCTCTAGTTTTGCTGCTGCCATTTTATTTCTACTCTTTTAACATATTTGGTTCAATTTTTATCACTTAACAGTACTAAAAAACACTGGAACAGAAAGTGCTAAATTTTACATTGAGCCTATAGCTAATGAGCCACATAAAATGATAAATGAATGATTTAAAATGATAATTAAATGTATAAATGTTTGAAACATTAAATTGCTTTGTGGTGCTGTTTAATTTTTAAAGATTTTATAATAATTGCACGTTTTTCGATCTAATTACATTATTGCAATAAATGTAGTTACTAGAATATCAAACTATTCATTGTCATTATGCTGCTGTAATTATTTATCCTATATGTGTTTCTTGTGTTATTGTTTTATCCATGTCATATTGTGAGAAATAACAGTTTTGTCTTTCAGTAGAGCAGTTTTATAGTCTTTTCTCATATATCCTGACTTAAATAATCATTGTTGATAGTCTGAGGATCATCAATATTAACAGAGAAACTGCTGAAAACACTCTTTATTTCATGTCAATAGTTCCTGTTTTCACCTCATTTATTATGCTGATGTCTTCAGATCTGCTGTAAATTGACACTTAAAGCTCATTTCATTGCTGTCAACAGACTGAGGGGATTTGATGACTACAAATATGTGTGTTTATTTCTGTTTTTCTTACAGTTCTTTACTACCTTTCTAGATATCTATTATTTTAATGAAGAAACAGAATAAAGTTATAATTAGAAACAAAACAGTTCTGAATTAGCATCAGTTGTTTTATGATAGACTGATATAAATGCTTAATGCAATTAGTTTAAGGGTGAAATACAAAAGGGGTTAATATAGCAAACGAAAGAAAGAAAGAAAGAAAGAAAGAAAGAAAGAAAGAAAGAAAGAAAGAAAGAAAGAAAACAACTTGTCAGTATTTAGAACAAGAATCATTTTCTGACATTCAAACACTGTATTTAAGGATCACAGTGCAGCCCAAAATACTCTTTCATTGTCATTTTAAAACTTTATACTTTGCCACTTTCCTTCAAACCACTAGATTTCTCTCATTTGTAAGTTTTTAATCATCTAATATATAATGAAATTGAGTATGACCTCTCATTCTTTTATATACTTCATAAAGTACAGGTCAAAATAACTGTTGTTTAATTTTCATATTAAATATATCTGTTACACTGAATGATGGTGGAACATTAAAACATTGTTTTCAGAAAAGTAATTTGAAACATTACAATAGACACTTGCATTTAATTGTTTTTCTATTTAAAATTGCTTTTGTACACAGTAACTGATATATTTTTGATTTTGGCAGATCAGCTCCTCCAACCAATCTTCAGTTCAGTAAATGAAGCCCCGCCCACTGCAATTCACCCGTGAAGCTCCTCCCACATCACTCACATTATCAGTGAAGCTCCTCCCACATCAGTTCATCAATAAATGCTGGAATATTCCCATCAGACGAGCATCAGAGCATCAGGAAGAGCTGAAATCTGCAAAGACTGAGTTTATTAAAGAGGACAGTGAGAACATGAGTGATCCAGAACCCTGCAGAATGAAACACACTGAAGATACTGAAGAACAAAGAGGTTGGTGTTTATTCTTCATTCATTCATGATGCTGAACAACATTCATGATAGAAAGATTCAAGCACTTCTGCACATTTAGATACACAGTTAATGTTCTTTTCTAACAAAAGCTCAGTAAAGGGAAGTTTGAGAAACTTTCATAATGATTGTCAGCATCAGATCAAACTAAATATTTATTTCACATTATTTCAATATCTGCTTCACAGTTTTCAAGAGTGTTTCCAGAATTTAGGCATTTTCAATATAGTTTACAACATAGTTAATTTTTAGGAATAAACTGTCAACGCCAAAATGTTTGAAGTAAATTAACTTTCCAGAATGGCTGACAGGGTTGCCCCGCCCAGTGATTCAAGACACTGAAAGTTCACTAAGAATGTCTGTAGACCACATACGATGTTTCTTGTCAATTTATCTTTCCACTTTCATGTTTGTAAAGGGTCTTTTTAGGACAAATGTGGGCAAATTAAAAAAAATATAGTTTCCTTAATCTGAGCGGTTCAATACTTGGCTACTTTTCCTAAATTTGCCACCTGAACACACACACGCACACACACACACACACACACACACACACAAAATGAATAGACTTGATTATACAATGTTAAATGGTTAAAAAACTCCTTAATTAGTCCTTCATGGACACAAATCGGCACCATCGGGAATGAATAGGGAATACTATACTTCAGAGCAATGTTTTCTTTATTTTCTTATTATTATTATCGATATTCAATAAATCCAACACAATGCAGATAATACACATAAATGAAGGAATGAGTCTACACATTCTCAATGTGGCAAACACACTGGTACTTTTGAGTTGTTTAAATTTAATGTTTTTAGAAATAAATAATTTCTCGGTTTCCTGCTATGTCTTTTCTTTATATCATGGTCATATTTGTCTGTAAGCGCATTTTGTAAAGTCTCTCCCAACATAAATAGTTTTTTAAAACATTCTTAGAGGTTAAGTTCATTACAACAATGGTTTATAGATTTCAGTCTATACACTGCGTTCCAAATTATTATGCAAGTAACATATCAGTAAGATTTCAGTAGAATAAACATTCAGATTTTAGTTTTTCTAAGAAAATGTTTGTTTATTTATCCATGTCTTTTTAGATAACTGGTATCAATCTCAGACAAAATAATTTGCCAGATCTATGGAAACCCTACTTAGAGGTTGTTCCACATTATTAAGCAAGTCACAGTTCTCATGCAATATGGGGAGGAAGAAAGATCTTTCTGAAGATGAAAAGCATGAAATGGTGCAATGGTGTGCAAAAGGCATGAAAACAACTAATATTGTGTGAAACTGAATGGAGATTATCAAATTACCATGAGATTAGTGAGTGATTTAGAGCACAGCAGAACTCGGTCAGATAAAGGCTTATTAATGAAAGTTCCTGTCAAAAAAATTAATAGTATTAAAAGGGCAGCTGTAAAAAAGCCAGTGTTGAGCAGCAAACAGGTATTTGAAGCTGCTGGTGTCTCTGCTGGTGTCTCAAGAAGCTCTCCATGCAGGCTGGCAGTTGTGCGTAAAGATGCATTTCAGCCACTCCAAACCAAAGCTCACAAAGAGAAACATTTACATTGGGTGTAGAAATACATTTTCAAACAGTTTTATTGCTGTGGTGTTTTTTTGCAGCATGGGATAGTGCATAGTGCATTGTATTTCAGAAGTTAGAATCCTCCTTTTTATACCATAGCTGAAAATGGCCAGTTATGAACTCCACATATCTTCATGAAGTCATTTTAATACAATCAGAGACCCTAAAGGGACGTTCCATCTCACTTCCCAGTATTCCAGCCCAAATCATCACCCTCTAATTCCTTGCTGACGTCGCAGTCTTGTTGATTCAAAAACATCGCCTATGCGAAAGTAATCTTACATCAGAGCGAGCAATGGAAATCGGTGTATCCATGGAAATGGCTGCGAAAGAGGCACAAGAGTTCAGAGTATCCAGTCAGGTTCACAAAGTATACAGTGAGAAAATAAAACAGGAAGGCAAGAAAGCATGTCCGATGTGGAGAGAGTGATCATCCAGGCACAGGAATGCTGGTACAAAGACTGCAGAAACTGCAGAAGAAAGAGGCACATTGAACGTAGGGGTGATTTTTCTATATAGGCATCCTACCACAAACTCAAAATTCATATGTTTTGCGTCATTAATGGTTGCTCAAATCTATCAAATCGAGAAACCACAGTGAGCTTTTATCATTTATGTAACTTATATTGTTTTTTAACTTTAAAATTTGTCAACTTTTGTAGTATTTTGTGTCTGCTGATACTGAAATGAATATGGATACCTGCTTACCTTATTTTTTTGCTTTTGACTCAGTTAAATTTTCCCATTCTTCATGTTATCGTTTGTAGGGAAGAGAAGCTATTTTATCCCATTGCATGATCATTTGGTGTTTCACTTCAGTTTTGTAAAATTCCGTTCACAATGTTGATCTGGTTACCGTGGGAACAGTGTCGCGCTGCTGCTTCAGCCATCATATGGTAGAAAATGTCCAAAAAATAATAAAAAAAATTCATCAACAAGCTTACAGAAGTTGGAAGGGTGTACATGTAACTGTAGTTTTAATGTTGTCTTTGTAAATACTCCCTTTCCCATATTTCCACAGAGGAGAATCGGAGTGTCACATTCAGCGGACAGAGACCCTTTTTTACAGTCTATGA
Organism: Chanodichthys erythropterus; assembly: GCF_024489055.1. Classification (NCBI taxonomy): domain Eukaryota; kingdom Metazoa; phylum Chordata; class Actinopteri; order Cypriniformes; family Xenocyprididae; genus Chanodichthys; species Chanodichthys erythropterus. The sequence continues at coordinate 4,601,622 of NC_090223.1, forward strand.
CAGACACCGACACACTGTAATTTTTATTTTTTATGATTTATTTCAACAAATGACAACCAATATCAAACCCATAGAAGCTTGTGAACAGTTTTGAAGTGGCTGTGGCCAAGTTATACACATTCACAAGCCGAGTGAGAGTCTTACGCAAATGTAATGTTAATTATTACACCAAACAAAATACAAAACATTCAAAAACACTCTGCTATGTGATTACTTTATTGAATGACAGAGAGTGGGTTCAATCAGTAACATTATTAGGGCCCAAGCGAAAATTCGCGCAGGGCCCTCTTGTTCTTCTAAGGATTATTATTATTTTTTTTTTCCGTCTTCCGGGGCTTTTTGGGGGCCTTAACATGCTCAAAAACTCTTGAAAATTGGCACACACATTGGAATCCGCGGCCATTAGGACGCCGGAGAGGCTGGTACCCGGGCGTGGCAGGGGGGCTCGACAGCGCCCCCTTGAAAAAAGTCTGAAAATTTGGTCCATATATTAAACATGCTTGCACGTATTAGTATGAAACTCGGTACACATATAGACCTCATCGGGCCGAACAACTTTCGCGCTCTAAGTTAATCGCCACGCCAACAGGAAGTCAGCTATTAAGGGTTGTTTAAAAAACGCATGCTCTGGAATTTGATATACTCCTCCTAGACGATTAATCCGATCGCCACCAAACTCGGTCAGCATGAAGTCAAGACACTGATGATTAAAAATTGCCAGGGGATTTTTGATATCTCGAACGGTTTGGCCGTGGCGAGGCAACGAATTTATGGTGAGAAAAAGGAAACAGGAAATGTGTTATAACGTCTTAATACATATATTGATCTTTATGAAACTTCACGAGTGTGTTCGTTATAGGAGTCTGATCACATGGATGTGACTATTGTGAGTCAAAGTTATAGCGCCACCAACTGGCAGCAGGAAGTGTATCACTTTTTGAAATGTTTTGAGATCACCCTCTTATTTTTACCTGATTTGCTTCAAACTTCATCAGTGTAATGTCAATACACAGCAGATGTAGACCTATGACAGGATTTTTGATATTTGAAATATTGTTGCCATGGCAACAGGTCAAACTGTAATAATATTCTTGAGTGTTTTTGAGGCTCTTAACATGCTTCAAATTGCATGAAACTCGACACACACATCAATATTGTCAACCAGTAGACATGGACAAAGCCATAGAAATGGGCGTGGTGGAGGGGCTCAGTAGCGCCACCTTTTGACAAAAGTGGGGGGGTTAGTTTTTCCTACAGTCACCAAACTCGGTACACATATTATTCTCATCAAGCCGGACAATTTTCTAATTTACATTCATTAGCTCCGACCAACAGGAAGTCAGCTATTTTGGTTTGAATGTTAATTTTTTGAAAAAACAGGCTATGAATTTTATACTACTACTCCTACAGGGTTTATCCAATTTACATCAAGCTTTTTTTAACTTGTTGCGAACACATTGAAGTTGTTTAATTGCAAACGGATTTTGGATACCTCAAACGGTTTGGCCGTGGCGAGGCAACGAATTTATGGCGAGAAAAGGGAAACAGGAAATGTGTTATAACTTCTGCATACATTGATTGATGTTTATGAAACTTCAGGAGTGTGTTGGTTGTAGTAGTGTGATCACATGGATGTAACTATTGTGAGTCAAAGTTATAGCGCCACCAAATGGCAGCAAGAAGTGTATCACTTTTAAAATGCTTTGAGATCACCCTCTTATTTTTACCTGATTTGCTTCAAACTTCATCAGTGTAATGTCAATACACAGCAGATGTAGACCTATAACAGGATTTTTGATATTTGAAATATTGTTGCCACGGCAACAGGTCAAACTGTAATAATATTCTTGAGTGGTTTTGAGGCTCTTAACATGTTTCAAATTGCATGAAACTCGACACACACATCAATATTGTCAACCAGTAGACATGGACAAAGCCATAGAAATGGGCGTGGTGGAGGGGCTCAGTAGCGCCACCTTTTGACAAAAGTGGGGGGGGGGGTTAGTTTTTCCTACACTCACCAAACTCGGTACACATATTATTCTCATCAAGCCGGACAATTTTCTAATTTACATTCATTAGCTCCGACCAACAGGAAGTCAGCTATTTTGGTTTGAATGTTAATTTTTTGAAAAAACAGGCTATGAATTTTATACTACTACTCCTACAGGGTTTATCCAATTTACACCAAGCTTTTTTTAACTTGTTGCGAACACATTGAAGTTGTTTAATTGCAAACGGATTTTGGATATCTCAAACGGTTTGGCCGTGGCGAGGCAACGAATTTATGGCAAGAAAAGGGAAACAAAGTGTTATAACTTCTGCATACATTAATTGATTTTGATGAAACTTTGGCTTAGTCTTCGTTGTACAAGGCTGATCACATGGATTTGACTATTGTGATTCAAAGTCATAGCGCCACCAACTGGAAGCAGAAAATGTGTCACTTTCAGCATACATTGAGATCACCCTCTTATTTTTACCTGATTTGCTTCAAAATTCATCAGAATAATGTTAAAACTTGGCACATGTAATCCTTTGAAAATGGGCAGGGAGGAGGGGCTCTATAACGGCACCTTGTAGTGCAGTAAATGTGGAGTGAATTTGACATAGTCCTTTGATGTTTAACCGTTTTAAGTGCCTATTGCCCGCTGTGCACAGTTGCCCTGAAGCCACCGGGGTGGCGGTGCCACCGGGCTTGGGCCCGCCATCGCTGCTCGCAGCTATATTTCGATTTGCGTCTCCCCGTCACCAACCTGCTTCCCTCAGTAGGCGCCATAGGCTGCCATTCAAATTCAATTGTTGATATCAAGAAATGATTACTTAATAGTTTAAATTCCAATTTCACATATCAGCAACAATTCTAGTAAAAATCTAGTAAAAATCATAGTTTTTGATATCATTAATTACTTTGTTACTAGTGCAAATATCTATTCTTGATATAAAGAATTGAATTGCTACTAGTAATAGTGTTAATTTTTTATATAAATTTGATTTTCACTAGTGACAGTGTTAGTTTCTGATATCATGAACGTGATTGTTACTAAGAAAGCCATTTTAGATATCTGAAATTATATTTATATACTTATGATTTCAGACTGTGGTGATGTGGTTTCTCCACTGCATGGATCTTCATGTGTATCTTCAGGCGACTTTTAATAGAGAAACTCTTTCCACACTGATCACACGCGTGTGGCTTATTTCCACTGTGGATCTTCTCATGGTTATTCAGAGATGATGACTGACTAAATCTCTTGTCACAGTGTGAACACTTGTAAGGTTTTTCTCCAGTGTGGATCATCTGGTGATGTTTTAAATCACTCCCTGTAGTAAAAGTCTTCTCACACTCAAAGCACATGTACTCTCTCACACCAGTGTGTGTTTTCTGATGTGCATGTAAATATTGCAGCAGTGAAAAACTCTTTCCACACACAGAACATGAATGTGGCTTCTCCTTCGTATGAACTCTCAGGTGTGTCTTCAGAGCTGATTCCAGAAGAAATGTTTTGTCGCATTGATCGCATGTGAATGGTCTCACTCCGGTGTGGATCCTCATGTGATTTTTAAGGTGTGATGAATGACTGAACCTCTTCCCACATTGATCACATGTGAACGGTCTCTCTCCGGTGTGGATCATCATGTGTTCTTTTAGGTGTGATGATTGTCTGAAACTCTTCCCACACTGATCACATGTGAACGGCTTCTCTCCGGTGTGAACTCTCATGTGATCCTTAAGATTACTTTTGATTGAGAAGCTCTTCCCACACTGGTCACATGTGAATGGCTTGTCTCCAGTATGAACTCTGATGTGAACATCAAGACTCTGTTTTGTTGAGAAACTCTTTCCACATTGATCACACGTTTACAGCTTATCGCCACTGTGGATCCTCATGTGAATATAAAGAATATCTTTCCTTGAGAAACTCTTTTCACAATGATCACATGTGAACGTCTTCTCTCCGGAGTGGATCCTCATGTGAATGTCAAGAATATCTTTCCTTGAGAAACTCTTTTCACAATGATCACATGTGAACGTCTTCTCTCCGGAGTGGATCCTCATGTGAATGTCAAGAATATCTTTCCTTGAGAAACTCTTCTCACATTGATCACATGTGAACGGCTTCTCTCCAGAGTGAACTTTCATGTGACGTTCAAGACTTTGTTTTGTTGAGAAACTCTTTCCACACTGAGTGCAGGTTGTAGATTTATTGGCTCTTCTTTTTTTTGAAAATGTCTTTTTAGTCTTTGAGCAACTCAAATGTTCCTCCTCCACTTCACTCAGTTCTTCACTCTCCTCACTCTCTTCCATCAGCTCTGAAATGAAATTAAAAAAGTATCATTTCATTTTCAGTACATCAAAATACAATACAATAAAATAAAAAGGTCATAAAATTGAGACATGCTGTGATAGACAACTGCTAAGAACTATAAAATATCCAGATAATTTTGATGCATTTGCATTTTCATAAATTATATCTCACCGACACAATCCAGAGGTCTGGGTGAAGATATAATGTGTGTATGTCTTTCCAGTGCTCCTGTGATGTTCACTTAATTTTATTGAATTTAGTTTCAATTTTACTTTAGCTCTACGCTTAATTTGACTTTAATTTCAAATTCAATTTATTAAATTTATTTTCAATTCGAATGATTAAATTTAGATGTACTAAATTAAGACAATGAGCACTGAATGGAGGTCTTCTGGCTACAGAATTTCCCAAATAGCTGCTCTGCCACCTTCCCTTAAATTAACATGCTTCGTTTAGCAGCCCTTAATTGGTGCTTCGTGGACAAATTTGTCAAAAAGTCAGTCATTTTTTTTTTATTTATTTTTTTTTATAAATGTCAAATCACTATCTTCGATAAAATCAATTTATGTACTTTTTGTGATTTTTTTTTATTCATTTATCTCTAAAAGTACCATATTTTATGTAAAATAAGCTTATTTTTGATATATTTAATATTTATTTTACTTTATAAAATAAGTCATTCCAGTTACACCAGACAGCCAAAACATAAAAATGTGGTGACTTTGGTGACATATGATGGTATAAAAATATCAAAAATATCAATAGTCACTAGATGGCAGTAGTCCTCAATGGCTGCATACACTGTGTTCCAAATTATTATGCAAGTGACATATCAGTAAGATTTCAATACAATAAACATTCAGATTTTAGTTTTTCTACGAAAATGTTTGTTCGTTTTGTTACGTCTTTTTAGATAAGATTTAGAAAAATTTAGAAAATTTAAATCTAAAATTTAAAATTTAGATTTAAGCTATTCTATAGCTTACAAATAACATTTGTCAGTGTATTTTTTTTCTCACTCTTTTGCAGCCGACTCTTTCCTCCCACGCTGGATTGTGTCAGCTTCGTGATGTGCAGCTGTCGTCTCTTTTTATTTATTTTATTTTTATATCTTTTAATTTGTGCTATTCTCCTAGCGCGATTGGCTTTGCATGCATTTTGCCTGTTAGCTTCCAATGAAGACGTGCAATCGCATGATCAGCTGAATAACACTACATAAGGATAAGAGAATGTTTATTATCTTGTGCTGAGAATATCCTTTAAATTCTATTCATAAATAATTGAGCAATAATCATCAGTGATTTTCATACTGTAAAATAACATTTTGGTTGATCAGAAAGTGCAAACTGAATAATAACATTATTAACATTTATTAAGATGCTGAATGCGCTGCATATCAGTGTTTAGTTTCATTCTCAAATGCATAAAAATAGTCGTTTGAATAAAAAACGTTTGAAGTGGGTAGAGCTACTTTTACTAAAATGGCTATAACTCCTGAATGGAATGAGATATTTTCACCAAACTTGGCACACATGTTAGAGCTCATTCTGTGGTCGCATGAAAAAGGACACGGTGACAGGCCGCTTGGTGGCGCTATAACCGGAAAAAAACATGAAAATGGATAAAACTACTAAACCATTAGTCCGATCAACTTTAAAAAAAAAAAAAAAAATGGCGTACAGTGTCTTCGTACAAGGGCCCACTATTGTCTATGAGGACATTGACGAATCTCGAAAAACATGTCCGCCATCGGCCACTGAAATTTGAGCAGATATCAGAAAAGGTTAACGGAGGCTGATCGGAACAAAACTAGCTGGGCCTGCTTGACTTGAGAATTTCAAAAGAAATCGGCCACCTTCGTGTTTTCCACGTGTAAAGCATCATGTATCGCGCAATTTTTCGTGCTCGCCCACAACAATCATACCACATGGTAGAACTCCTCATTCTGAGCAACTTTGCCTTTAGGACCGCCGCTGTCCATCGAACCATTTGTTAAATATTAGATGATTTCAAAAAACAACTTTGGCGAACTAGGTTTTTGACTCAACCTTGATAACTGTTAAAAAGCTTTAGAAACCATATATTTCCTATGGTAACTTGTCTATATTGGCTGTAAATGCCAATGGATATGAGATGGTCGAGATAGTTACAGGCTTCCTTCCTGAACATTATAACCCCAACATTTATCGGTGCGCTGCACATTTTATGTAGGACAGAAATATCTTACTCAGTATTTTGTTGTTTTCCAATGCAATTATCTTTAAAGCAAGATTCATTTACTTGAGATATAAAACAAATTGAAGTGAGTTTATACAAATATCTGTCAGTGAGTTATGAATATTTCTCTTTGAATGAAGAATATTTTTCTGAGCACTTCATATGACCAGCACAAATTCAACAAGCGTTATTACACCAAAACAAAGAAACAGAATCATCATCATCACCAAACTTCATTCATCATTACATGACAACAAAACTTCGAAATAGAGACTTTCTTTTATCTCTGACTTAATGCAGCATAGCTTACAACATAAATACTACTAACAGAGAAATAATATAAAATAATAATATAAAATGGGATAATATAAAAAAATAATATAACAATGGAAGTACCAAGAAATTAATTCTGATATGAAAATACAGTGAAAATAAAAACTCATAACATAGGTAAACACTGACAAAAAGCACAGTAGTGTTTTAAAGGACAAATTGTTCAGGGTTGGCCTCTTTCTGCTCCATCTTGACTGTCTGGAACTTGTTCAGATGTATTGAACAATGCAGCTACAGCTATTTACAGTACTGATTTGGTAATTGTAGCACCCCAGATCATATGAAAGTGTCACACATCCTCCGTGTGGACAGTGAATAGTTAACTTTGAGGCTCGAAACTCTCTCTGGTCGCGCCACATCAGATATCGCATATTCTGTAACCTGCTGTTAAACGTGCTCATCACTCAAGAATTCATTCAAACTTTCTGCAGCACACGGGTTCATTTTTCAAATATTGTTGAGCTTGACTGTTGATGATGTCACAGTGATTGACAGTGGTGGGCGTGTCCTATCTCATCAAACTGAACTTGTCGCCTTCTGCTCATTCACTCCATCAGGAACATCTCCACTGATTAGCTGTGTCTCTTCATTCACTTCTTTTTCTGTGGAACCTTAAAGACAATACAGATAAATCACTAAAATTAAGGTTTGCTGTATACATTTACGTATAGATGATGTTACAGCTAATCTCAAATATTACCCTAAACATGCTAAAAACAACCAAAAATGAATATTTTTTACAATATAAATCACTACAAATGTTTTCCTTGGAAGCTTAAAGAAAAATAATACAGTATGGGATACTGTGGCTTCATTCATCTACCTGTTGTCGAATATACAAAAAGATTATCAATGAATAAAGTTCCCTTTCATGGGAACTGTTGACGCTACATCATATGACGTAGTGTCTCGTTCCCTTATTCAGGGAACCAGGGTTACACAAGTAACCTGAGACTTTTTTTTTTTTTTTCGCTTCTCAAAAACTCTGTTCTTCTATGTTCCCTGTACGTGAACTGCTCCAGTTGTGAACGCCACCGACCAATCAGTTAGCACCTGTTGTGAAAATCAATATGTTATTATAATAAATGGCACTGTACTCACCATTGACAGTCACATTGAATCTTCTGAATATGGTCTGTTTGCTGTTGATGATCTGTAGTTTAAAATGTCCAGAGTCTGTGATTCCAATGTTTGTGATGGTCAGCGATCCAGTTTCATTGTCCAGCTCCAGTCTGTCTCTGAAACTCTCACTAATGCTAGTCCTTCCTGAATCAGTTTTAACAACGAGGCGGTTTTCAGGTCCAAATGTCCACAGCATTAGATCATCGCTCTGTATTTCAGCATCGAGTCTCGAGATCTCCCGCATTCACTGGCAGTGTCCTCACTTCATGTCACAGCAAGAAAAAAATTATATCAAATGACTGAATTTGCCATTTGAACATAACATATTTGTAGGGCCAGATTTACTAACAGCTTTGTCCCAACACAGACCCTTTTTTGTCAGGATATACTGAAGACACACAGTGAACAATTGTGCTGAAAAGGTTAGGACATGGTTCTTTTGCAGCTTACATTATTGCATATTCATTTGTGGGAGTTTACTTTTCAGATGCAAAATTCATTACTTATTAATTACTCAGCCTCATGTTGTTCCACACCTGTAAGACCTTAGTTCATCGTCAGAACACAAATTAAGAAGATATTTTGGATGAAATCCAATAACTTACTGTTCCTCCATTGGGAGCTATGCAACTTACACATTCAAGGCCCAGAACGGAAGAAAATACATCATATATTCTGTCGTGTTGCTTCATAAATCCACTGGAGTCACTTTAATGATGTCTTTCCTTCCTTTCTGGACCTTGAATGTGTAAATTCAATATAGCTCCCAATGGAGGAACAGACATCTCTCAAATTTCATCAAAAATATCTTAATTTGTGTTCTGAAGATGAACGAAGGTCTTACGTGTTTGAAGGTAAATAATAAATTATAGACATTTCATTTTTGGGTCTACTAACCTTTTAACCCTTCAACGCTTACCACTGACAGTAACAATGAATCTCTTGCGTTTTGTTCTTGTAGTGCTTTTGGTAACACCTTTGCTGCTGCTGCTGATCTTTAGTATATAGAGTCCAGAGTGTGTGGTTCTGATGTTGCTAATGGTGAGATCTCCAGTTTCTTCATCCAGACTCAGTTTGCTTCTGAATCTCCCATCAGCTCCAGCAGATTTCTTAAGTTTCCCCCTATTAATTTCAGCAATGCGATTGTCTTCAGCTTCATAGCACCACTCTATCTTATCAATATCCTGTTTGTTAGTAAGACCAGCGAGTAGAGTTAGAGAATCTCCCTCCATCACTGACTTCTTCTCTTCATCTGTCACAGCAACATGTGGAAACAGAGAACAGAAATGTGGAAAAGAGAAGATTATCACTAAACAATGTTAATTCTGTTCATTATTATTCATCATTTGACTTTAGAAGACTTTGAATATAGTGCATTTATGGTACTTTTCTTTTTAAAGCTTGAACTCTGTGGTCACCACTGTATGAAAAAGAGCCGTTTCAGAAGGCCTTTATTAACCCCTGGAGCCATACGGATTACTTTAATGGTGGATGGATGCACTTTTTGGGCATCAAAAACGTGAGTCCCGTTCACTGCAATTATAAAGCTGGGAAGAGCCAGGATATTTTTAAAAATCCAATTGTGTTTATCTGAAAGAATAGTCATATACACATAGGATGGCTTGAGTTTTGAAGAGGATTAGGGCCAAGCAATAATAAAAAATAAAAACCATCTCAAGATTAAAGTTGTTACATTTCGAGAAAAAACTTGTTAAATTACGAGAAAAAAACTCATTAAATTTCAAGAAAAAAAGCCGAGATAAAATGTTGAGAATAAAGTCATTAAATTGTGAGAAAAAAAGTTGTTAAATTACGAGAACAAATTTGTTAAATTATGAGAAAAATGTTATTAAATTTAACGAGTTTTTTCTCAACATTTTATTTTGACTTTTTTCTCGAAATTTAACAACTTTAATCTTGAGATGGTTTTATTTTTTTATTATTGCTTGGCCCTAATCCTCTTCAGTACTTGAGGATGAGTAAGTCATGGGATAATTTTAACTTTTGATGAACTATCCTTTTAAACTGGAAGGTTTCTGACATTTCATGCCAGATTTTGTTGCTGATTTGTGTTCATTCTATGAACACACGTACTCATATTTGAGAAATTATCACAAGATCAAATTTAAGACTGTTTCTGCACAACATTTTATAAATGAGGCCCCAGGTGCGTTTAATCAGGGCTGAAGCTAAACTCTGCAGGACTGTGACGCCCCAGGAACTGAAATCTGCACCCCTGCAGGACATTGGGTCTCTAAGAGCAGGGTTGAAAACCTCTGATGTCCACAGTTTAAAGAAAGTTATGACCTTTTGTAGGAGATGGGAATCCTGTTTAAAGTATATTATACTTACCCATTTTCTTTTTTAATTTAAAGATCCTGTGGCGGTAGTAAAATGCAGCTAAAGCTGCAGCCACAAGCAGAAGAACAGGAACTAAAAAACCAAAACTGATCCCTGCTTTAGCACCTGAAGAAAGCTGTGGTTCTGGGACAGCTATAAATAGAGACGGTGAAGGTGTCAGTCAGTGTGATGATCTGAAATGACTAATGCCATTACATTAAAGATTTGATCTTTCAATTACTCACCATTGACCGTCAGAAGGAATCGCCGTGAGCTCTCAATGCCTCTGATCTGTAGCTCATAAAGTCCAGAGTCATTTGTTCTGGTGTTTGTGATGCTCAGAGATCCAGTGTGAAGATCCAGCTGCAGTCGATCTCTGAATCTCTCATCAGTGTCGTGTAATGAGGTCTCGTTGGCCTCAATATCGATTTTAGCCAGGAGGACACCTTTATCTCCAAACCTCCACAGCATCAGAGCATCTTTGTGTATTTCAGCATCATTGCGTAAAGTGACAGACTCTCCCTCCATCACTGATACTGACTCTGACTTCATTCCATCCGTCTCACTAACCACAGCTGGAAAACAAGCGCAACCTTAATAAAAGTGCTTCACAACTTTTTGAACGGTTAGACCCATTATGAAATCTTGCATTTATATTGCAAAATCTGGAAACTCTCACTCAATAAATGCTGACACACAGACATGTCAGGGTGGCACAACTGCAAACATGCCTCTTATTATGAACTGATAACATTAAACATGACAATGCAGCATCCAGAGGAGCCCAAATGATCCTTGTGGCAAAATGTTTGTAGACCTCTGTCAAATACTGATTACACTTTTCAAGGATGGATAGATAGGTGCACTTTCCATATCAGGTGGTACAACAATGTAAAACAGGAAAATGCTATCATAAACTTTGGGAAAAAGTAAAAAAAAAAAAAAATTGGGAAAAGCTAATACAGACAACCAAACAAGCCTGATCGGTGTAAGATTAGTTGCAAAAGTCAGGTAGCACAACCTGGTCCAAAAACAGCATTAATGAATTTAAAATGTTAGTTTCAAAGAAAGATTTTTTAAAGACCTTTTTTTGAAGCTTTATTTGTCATATCACATGATCACTGTTGCAGTGAAAGACTCGAGATACTCACCAATGACTGTGACATTAAATATCTTTGTTGAAGTCATTTCTCTAGAGATGGTGAGTTTATATTGTCCCGAGTGTCTGATTCTGGTGTTTCTGATGGTCAGAGATCCAGTCTTTTGGTCCACCTGCAATCTGCCTGTGAATCCAGCATCATCAGTGAAAAAAACTGGAGTGAAGTCATCTTTTCGCCTTATCTGAGATATGAGCAAGTCTTTAGGTCCAAACAGCCACAGAATGGTATCATCGTTCAGTACTTCAGTAAGATCAGTGTGTAGAGTCACAGAATCTCCCTCCATCACCGTCATCGGCTCAGGTTTAGATTCTTCTGTCTCTTCATCAGACACACCTGAAACACACAGATTCAGTTTTACAGATACACTAACTTCAGACCAGCTCAGGAGACAAACAGATACTGGAGTACTGTTCTGGGGTGCGTTTCCCAAAAGCATCATGAGAAAACTATGGTGTTCTGTGGAACTCTGTTGGTAACGATGGAACTTCTGACCATTGTGGAAATTCAAGAGCATACACAACAATACATAAGCATAAAAACAAAATGTAGTCTACTTGAGAAGCAACACTGCACAAACGATTAATACTCATAAATAAATATTTTGTCTTAAAGGGTTAGTTCACCCAAAAATGAAAATAATGTCATTAATTACTCTCCCTCATGTCGTTCCACACCCGTGAGACCTTCGTTAACCTTCGGAAAACACAAGTTAAGATATTTTAGTTGAAATCCGATGGCTCAGTGAGACCTGCATAGGGAGCAATGACATTTCCTCTCTCAAGATCCATTAATGTACTAAAAACATATTTAAATCAGTTCATGTGAGTACAGTGGTTCAATATTAATATTATAAAGTGACCAGAATACTTTTTGGTGCACCAAAAAAACAAAACAAAATAACGACTTATTTAGTGATGGCCGATTTCAAAACACTGCTTCAGGAAGCATCGGATCATAAATGAATCAGCGTGTCGAATCATTGGTTCGGAGCGCCAAAGTCACGTGATTTCAGAAGTTTGGCGGTTTGACACGCAATCCAAATCATGATTTGACACGCTGATTCATAACGCTCCGAAGCTTCCTGAAGCAGTGTTTTGAAATCGGCCATCACTAAATAAGTTGTTAATTTGTTTTTTTTTGGCGCTCCAAAAATATTCTCATGTCTTTATAATATTAATATTGAACCACTGTACTCACATGGACTGATTTAAATATGTATTTAGTACATTAATGGATCTTGAGAGAGGAAATGTCATTGCTGGCTATGCAGGCCTCACTGAGCCTTCAGATTTCATCAAAAATATCTTAATTTGTGCTCTGAAGATTATCAAAGGTCTTACGGTGTGAAACGGCATGAGTAATTAATGACAGAATTTTCATTTTTGGGTGAACTAACCCTTTAATGCACTAGCAGTATTTTTTTAATCATCACCCTGCAGGTGAAACAATGAACTACACTGCATTCTTTGAAACTATAAAGTCTTAATCTGTCTTGTTGGTTCTCAAATAAATGCGTGTCGCCTCATGACAGAAATACTCATCAAGAATTGGATTTTATTGCAGTGTGTTATCTCTGTTGGGTTTATTTCTAACACTGCACAACTGTGGTGTAAGTTTTTCACAAAACATAGACAGCAAATAATCAAAATTAAGGCAACAGACTGTTTACCAAAATACCAATAAAGATAAAAACAGACAGCAAATGGGCTTTTTATTGACAAAAGTTACATCAAATTTGATGTGTGCAAGGCCTTGTTATATTTGAGGGTCTTTCATCCAAATTGGACCAATGGAAAAACAACTCTCATCCATGAAAAAGACTACTGCCACAGGTTGTTTACTTGCAGTAAAGTTGAACAAAATGAACAAACAAATAAAAAACTTACAAAAGAAAATGTACAGCAAATGCTCTTTTTGTTTCTGCTGTTATGGCCATGTTCTAGACTAGAGAGCTGGATTTGCGCGTGTGAATATGAAAATCTAACTTTCTAGCATAGTGAATCTCAATCTCTTTTGAATGCTGTCATATTTGGACCTCAAACAAAACTGGCTCATAGGTATCATGTCTTTGTAAAACAAATACAATCATGTATAATTCACTACTAAAGTTAGCTAACTTGTCCATACTCAGCCAAATGCTTTTTATTTTAGGAACATGTTATATGCAAAAAATATACACAATATACTCCGATATTTTATACGCGGACACCCATTACTTCAGAAACCACTGGGCGGACCCGCGATTAACACTTGCAGATTTTCAAGTCATTTTGCAAACACGATTACCACGGATCGACAACTGTTAGACGCAATAACTATTCATAAATGTTAGTCATTACTCATTTCAATGCATTTGATGTAGAAGTGATAAAACTTCGTGTAGCAGCAAACTGAAACCGAAAGAAAAAGAGGTTCGAAACTTACCGTAGATTAATAGTAAGAACAGAAAGACGGATAACATGTCCGTATGTTGAGCCGTGAAGATCCTGAATTTAATAACGCGGCTAATTAGGTTACTTTCGAATCTCCGATGTGTTCGTAATTCTAAATCAAACTCAAAACTAAGTAGACTTGACTGCGCCCTAAAGCTACGTCATCAAATACGTCACGAACTTGGTCTCGAGTTTGAAGTTTTGAAGTTATATTTATCTTATAAACCTTTTGTTGTTGTTGTTAGCTAAATATTCACATTCAAATTTTCTGAATGCATATCTCTTTTTTAAGATTTAAATTTGAAATGGAAATATCTTTTGAATCTATTGCGTTTTCTAAAAACTTAAAAGCTATATAAACAGTGGCTGAGTTAAAGTTGTTGTATTGTTATGTTATGACAATGATGATAATTGTTTGTCTTCCCCTGTTTGTTCAAGCATTAAATGTCACTTTGTATTGCATACATGTTTGCCTATGCATATCTTAGGCTTGTTATTTGTTCTATCTTCAAAAAAGAAAAAAAAAAAAAAAAAGAAAAAAAAAAAGAGCGGGAAGGGGTTGTTGCTATACTCTCATATTACATACTTTCATTTATGTTGCAAAACATCACCAAAATTCTTACAGAATGTTTCGGGTGTTGAAACTTTATTGCAGAACCCCTACTGAGGGTTATGTTTAGGAGTGGAGTAATTTCCTACATATCGTCCGAATTTATACGAAATTGCAACTTCAAACATTTTCTCGCGAGAAAGCCTGGTGACTGGGTTGCGTAACACGCCTAATTTAATGGACTTAATCCATTTATATATATATAACAACAACATTCTCCCCTCCAAAAAGTTTACTGTAAGCGTTGAGAAAACATATTCAGTGGCATCATCTTGCCGTGACATCCGCTAAACCAGCAGTGAACGCCCATTACTGTAGTGTAGGCATTAGATGACATGCAGCGACAGTCAGTGATATGAACGGGTTGTTTTTAGAGTGGTTTACTGCATGATTGAAGCGTTTGGCAAACGGCCAAGGGATATGATTAACGCTTTTATTTTCTTCTTTGTGTGCTTGTGGCGTCTTGTTGGTGAGTTATGAGTGTTTTATGACGTTCCTTCTCGCATTTTTAGAAATAAGAAACGCTTTGCATTGTAGAGTTTTAAGTGTTTGTTTACTACAATTCATTCAAAGTGCAAGGGGAAAAATGCCTCCAAAATACAACTGATGATAACTATAACTGACATATTGGTCATAAATAACAAACATTATGTCTTTTTAAAAGCTTGTTATAAAACTGGTTTCTGTTTGTTCTCTAGATGTGACGGATGAAATGAAGTCAGTTTCAGTGATTGAGGGAGATTCTGTCACTCTAAACACAGATATTACTGAAGTACAGAAATATGTGTCACTACAGTGGATGTTCAGAAGCACAAGAATAGCTGAAGTCAGCAGACTCACGCAAACTAACCTGACATACGTAGGTCCTGATGGGAGAATGAGAGACAGACTGAAACTAGATCAGACCGGATCTCTGACCATCACAAACACCAGAACCACAGACTCTGGACTTTACAAACTATCACTGATCAGCAGAGAGACCAAATACAAGAGCTTCAATGTTACTGTCTGTGGTGAGTAAGGAATAACAGTGTTGCTATGACTATCATATATATATATTTTTGTTATTCCTTACATTATATTAAATGGCTTTAGTTCCCGTTGGATCTACTATAAATAAAGATCAATGAGACTGTTGTCAAAGTATCTGTTATTATCAGAATCTCCACAAAGCACTTCATCACCAGAAAGATCATCAACCTCTGATTTCTTGTCGTCCTGTTGTGCAGTGAGTAATTTATTTTTCACCCAGACTGAAGATGCCAGCATTACTGAACTCCATCAGCCCAGTTCAGGTATTTCACTCGTAATATACATGGAAACTCTGTTTGTGTTCAGTATTAGTTTTTGTAAAGCTTTCACTATGACTGAAGCGAGAATGGAAACCAGGCATGCAGTTGTGGTCAAACACATGAAGAAGTGTTGCTTTATGCAACTGCTGATAGGTGCTAAACAATCAACCACATACACCTATTAAAATAGCAAGATGTTCATTTACCACATTTGGAAGATGCTTTTATCCAAAGCCACTTATAATGCATTCAAGTTTGCATTTGATCAGCTCATGCATTCATAGAGAGAGAATGAAGTTTGTGCACTTAAGTGCATTAGTTTTTTTCTTTTGTGATTTCTCTGGAACAGAAAGCAGACCGCAGATGAGCATGAGTGTGGGTGTTGCTTTAGAAAACACTTTTGCTCAGGGCAAAAACAAAGTTATTTGAGAAAGAATCACATAATCACACTGGTTTCTAGGAGAGCTGAGATTAAAGATCAAGTTCTAAAATTTATATTATATTCATTATATTAAACAATCCAAGCTAAAGTTATTTTGCCAAGCTAAGAAAGTGTGCATGAAAACCCCCTCAAACACAGTCAAGCTTCTGGATTCATTGCTTGCACTCTATCTGTAAGCCTGAAAGAGATCTGAATGCACAATTCGTTTTCTTTTTTTAGACGACATCCACTGTTGTGGTTTCATTGAAGCTGTGATCCGATTGGCTCTCTCTGCTCTGGTGGGTGTGGCTACTGTTGCTTTTCTGGTTTATGACGTCAGATCTACAAGAAGTGAGCTGAACAGAGCAGAAGAGAGCAGATCCCACCGTCAGACTCACGGAGTAAAATCAGACCGTCAGTATGAAATGAGCAGAAGGTTTAGATCCAGATATGTTTGCTGAAGTTTGCTGGTATAAACCCAAATATTAAACATGCATTAAGATTTTCTGTATTTGCACTGCTGATCATTTTTTCATTCTTTGGCATTTACTGGTTGTGTATGCATACAACATGATTTTGATTGATCTGTTAAATGATAATAATAATTAGCAATGCATACTGTAGCCTATATAACTTTACATGATGATGAATATATGCATCACAAAAGCTAAATGAAGCAATGGTGATGATATATATATATATATATATATGTCCCAATTTAAAAATAATATTGCTGGCCTCCAAGAAGACTGGCCATCAGAATAACACTTTAAAGGTTTATGCTCTGTATTATATAACATTATGTCCTCTGATTAATAGTTAAAGATGGTTTTATCAAGTAAAAGTCTTTTAGTATAATTGTACAAATGTGTCTCTCTGCTGTGAAATCTTTATCAAGTAAACGCAAGAATAACTTTGATATTGAAAGTAATATTTAAAATGCACTGTACTGTCTAAACTGACTGTAATCTGTATTAGTTTAATGTTTCTCGCATCACAGAATCATTACACTCCCATCAACATTTTCTGTCTCTTTAACTTATTTGCTAAGCAGTCATGAAATAAGTGGGATCACGTTTTTTCCATCAATAAAGTGGGAGGAGAGGAGGATCATCTTCAGCTGTGAAGGGTGGGAAAGGGTTCACTGCACACATTCGTTAAAACACTGACCAGTTACATTCACATGATCATTAATGACACTTTTGCATCTGAATACATCTCTTATGCCTAAATGCAGCTGTGCACAACTGTGACACTTCTGGATTTGCCCCTTTACATTACACAGTGCTACACAACCTGTTGGTTTAGGGTTATTCCACAGTAATACTTACTGTAAACACTGCTGTAATTGCAAACAAGTTACAACATTCGTCTGCAGACTTTTATTTAAACAGCATGATACTTCAAGCTGTTGACTGCCGTGGTTTAGACCATTACAGCATGTGTGGAAGGAGGAAGCATAGCGAAGACAAAACCTCCCAAAGAAACATAATTTTCATGTTACTAATAGGTTTTGTTGACATATATATCTACACAATCATGAAGGTCACTAGAATCATCCAAATAGACAAATCGTACAAGAGATCTGTATATAGTCAAAAGTCCAAGCAGCATCTAAATGACTTGTAAGTACATATATCAGGGGAAATGGGGTAAACTGTGTTAAAAGCTTAATAAGTCAAGGTTATTGGTGTTTAGTGCTTTTTGCTTTCATAATAACCCTTTAACTGACATCTACAGTGGACCTTTATTTGATCAGGAATAATAGTTTATTTTTTGTTGTATAGAAGCAATTATTTTCTTCATTCTATTTATTATTATTTATCTATTTATTTTCATTTAACATTTTGATACACACAACGTATACTGAGGTTTGTTTTGTTCCACCACTTTAAGACATTTGCTGGTTGTTGTGTTTTCATAGTCAAGAGATTATAAGCATGATGCAGATTTTTGGGCTTCGCATCGAATGTTCTTCAACTTTTACACATAATACAAATGTTTATGAATAAAGATCGATCTGTTGAAAGCAGTTATTTTGAGTTAGATGCCAACTGTTCTACTCCTATTCAGATTTGACATTGAGTTTGTCATAATAAGAAAAATATAAGAAAAAAACATTTTTTAAAAATGAATATTCAATTTTGATTTAAAAATGTAAAAAATCCAAACGTGAAGGTGTCTGTGTGTTTGATGCCTCAAAACTCCCGTCACCTGAAACAATGACTCAACATTGCTCTTTTTAGTTTAAGTTGTATCTTTAAAAAAATCCCACATTTTCAGAGAGGGAGAGGCCAGTTGTTCCTCTGTGCTGTTTCCCCCTGAAAAAAAATTGTCTAGAGTGAATATTTAATTTTATTCGTCTTAATTCAAAGTATGATATTACATTAAAAATCGAACAAAAAGTGGTCATATGTTGTCATACTATTATGGTGTGCCTGAACTCAACATCTGACATTCTGCAGTATCTAGTATTGCACTTATAAGTTGTATATGGTTTTACTTTTCTTGTAGCTTCTTATCTGGACATTATCAATGTGGAAACATACCCTTTACTAAAAATATACATTGGTTATCTACTCAAAAATGTGAGTATTTTCAAACGTTACCATATGTTGATGTAACTGTTGTCTGTTGGCCTTATGAACAGACTTTAGGGAGCACTGATGACAATGCCCTTTGACTTTCAACGATTTTGCAAGGTGTTAAAGACCTTACAAGGTAAAACATAATTTTTCAACTAAGTGAATCCGCACATGTGAGGTCTTTCAGAAGATGTGACTTCCAGGGGACAATGGATCTCTTGAGAATATTTAATTGTGCTTAAAAACCAAAGATTAGGCCAAATCCCCCACCTGGCATGTCCGCATTAAATATCTTCGCTGTGTATCTGTTAAATATGTTTGCTGCAATGTTTTTAACAAATAGATATTACCTTGCTCCAAATCAGTTTCTCACACAATGAAACCATTAAGGATAGCCAAAGGTTCAGGACAATGGGTGAAAACACATTACTATGTAAGATAGTTTTACCCCAAAATCAAATACTGTATTACACTTTTTCAAAATGATAATCTTGTTTTAAAGTTTGAATAAAAATTAGAAGCAAATGTATCTTGTGTTCTGTGTACCGTGTGTTCTGACACAAGGCCATTAATTGTTTCTTTTTGTTTTATAAAAATGTACGTTTCTTGTCTCATGCTACTTTTATCAGCCTGATAAATATGAAGTTAGAGTAATAAATGATGAAACAAAAGAATCATGCTACCAAATACGTTTGACACAAGGAAAAAGGGGTGATTTTCACTTGTGAACATGAATTATACACACTTCCAACATGTATTATACAATATTTGTACTCTAGTATCAAGTGCTCACGCCATTTTTTAAAAAAAGTTTTAGTAATGATTTAGATAAGAATCCAGATTTTAGCATCCAACATGACATTTAAGAATTGCATCGGCTGTCTATTAAAAGTTTTGACTCAAAAAATACAGCTTACTGGTTTTCCTTTTTCCCTACAAATAAAAGTCAAACTTCCTTTGTAGGAATTATCTGAATACAAAACTCAAATGCGAATTCAAGGGTCTAGTTACTAAGAAAGTAAATTGATAGTTCTTGTAGTGCAATTATCCATCTCTTCGATGTGGGATTGCATGAAGCGTCGACACCAAAATTAAGTCTGGTTGTTTGCACTTGAAACGATTACAACTGAGACATAATCTAACCGTAGCACTAAAAGCTATGCATTCATTAATGTTTGATGACGGTAATCAAAGCTGCACACTGTAGTAAAGCTATAGATAAATCTCAACCGTGATCTTTGTAGGAGTTACGAGTGCAATCAATTTTCACATCTAAATTCAAGAGGCCTAGTAACTAAGAAAACAGTGTCATCATGCTGTTAGAGTCTATGCCACGCTGTTGCAATGCAAGCTCATTTAAGAAGTATAACATTGCAAGCCCTTGTGAAAGCTGTAGATGAAATTCAGACAATCTTTATACAGGTATTATATGTACACAATTTACTACGACCACATGAAAACATATATATAGAAATCCTCTCTTCTGATCTATTGTGAAAGATTGTGATTTGTAAATGCCATTTTTCCGCTAGCAGATTTACAATTTTTGTTAGTTTATGTACAGTTCAAACATACTCGCAGGGAATAATGATGCTCCTACTACACAAGGGTGTTGAAACTAAAACTGTAATGTTCTTTGAGGTCATCTTTTCTGGTCTGCGTATGAAGCGGTCACAAGTCACATAATGCATCAACATGAAAAGTGAGTCTTGCTGTTTTTGTGTAACATTTACAACTATTGAGAGCTTAAAACAAGTCTATCTATTACACTTAGTTACAGCATGTTACAGTCATGGAATCATATTTTCTTTGTACTCAGGACTTCAATAAACTTCAGTAATTTGATGAGTAGTTATTTTAAGTGAAAGGTTAGTTGATTCAGACTGCTCCAATACTGTCTTTTTAGGTTTGATCCAGGAAACAGGCACGACAGTGTGTTGTTATGTTTGTCTCGATTTGTTCTTCTTTCAGGATGCCATTATGGTAAATGGCATACGATCAAAAAAATGTTTAACATCTCTTAAATGTTTTTTTACAATTTTAAATATTTGTTTAGCTGAAGACAAACTCAGTAAAAACAGTATATTCGTAAATAGAATTAAATAAATGCAACCGTACAAATATTGACTATGAAACAAAACCTAACAGCATACACAAATGATGGTTCTAACTCTTTCACAAGCCAGACTGATCCCAGGTTAGTTTACCTCAAATACCTGACTCACAATAGTTAGATATCTTGACTTTATCCACACATAAATTTTATGTTTCTTGATTTTTTTCTCTTTTTTTTTTTTTCTGAAACACAGTGTTTTACCAAGGCTTCATTTTTTAACATCACCATTCTTTATTTTTTTCCTCTGAATTTGTAACAAATTAATTAAAAATTATTTAACAGCATGATACTTCAAGCTGTTGACTGCAGCGGTTATAATTTTTCCATATTTGAATGTGTGTTTTCTACACATTGCATGCTGGGATGCATTCCAGTACCTTCAGACCATTTTCTCCATGTTCTGCTTTTTTTTTTTTTTTTAGTTTCAAATGTCTCAGTATAGGATTTCTCTCTCCTACTCCAAATAAAGAAAAAAATGCATATTCTGATCAGATAACATAAAACCAATACTTTAAAATGGCTGTATGTATGCCATGTGTGTGTTTGTGAAAGTTGATTGGTGGATTTTGGGGTGTTTCAGCTTGTAAAGAACATGTGTACTTTTTTCATCTCTATTCACAATAACATTTGTAAAGACATTCGGATCAACTGGTGCGTGGGCAAAGGCCTGAAAGTTTAAATCTAGTGAGCAGTGCATCATACTAAAGCAACAGTCATCATACTCTTTTTTTATTTCATTGGCTTTAGTTTTTGAAACATTTTAACCCGTTCATTTATATAAAAAATCTCATAGAAAGATAAACATTTAAGTATACAAGTTTCATCATCAATCATTTTGACACAGTAGCCTCCCTATATCTCTCTCTGCTCTACTTCCTCCTAGGGCCCTGAGACCCCCCTAAGCCCAATGGGGCTAAGCCCAATGGGGGCCCTGCGGCCCCTTGGGCCCTAGGACCCTTGGGCCTTGAAGCTCCCTTGAGACCTGCTCCCCATTGGGCCCTGCGGCCCCTGCGGCCTTGAAGCTCCCTTGAGACCTGCTTCCCATTGGGCCCTGCGGCCCCTGCGGCCCCTGCGG
Source organism: Chanodichthys erythropterus (assembly GCF_024489055.1). NCBI lineage: Eukaryota > Metazoa > Chordata > Actinopteri > Cypriniformes > Xenocyprididae > Chanodichthys > Chanodichthys erythropterus. Next base: position 4,623,635 of record NC_090223.1, read on the forward strand.
CCCACCTGGGCCCTAGGACCCTTGGGCCTTGAAGCTCCCTTAAGACCTGCTCCCCATTGGGCCCTGCGGCCCACCTGGGCCCTGCGGCCTCATCGGGCCCTAGGGGCCTTGGGTCTTGATGCTCCCTTAAGACCTGCTCCCCCTTGGGCCGTGCGTCCCAGCTGGGCCCTGCGGCCCCATTGGGCCCTAGGAGCCTTGGGCTTTGAAGCTCCCTTAAGACCTGCTCCCCATTGGGCCCTGCGGCCCACCTGGGCCCTGCGGCCTCATCGGGCCCTAGGGGCCTTGGGTCTTGATGCTCCCTTAAGACCTGCTCCCCCTTGGGCCGTGCGTCCCAGCTGGGCCCTGCGGCCCCATTGGGCCCTAGGAGCCTTGGGCTTTGAAGCTCCCTTAAGACCTGCTCCCCATTGGGCCCTGCGGCCTCATTGGGCCCTAGGGGCCTTGGGCGCTGAGGCTCCCTTAAGACCTGCTCTCCCTTTGGGCCCTGATGACCCATAAGGCAACTATTTATTTCTTCTATCTGAGGCCTGGTCACGTTATCAAGCTCCTCCCCTCGGTACTCCACACAGCAGTGGAGGAAAGCTAACATGCAGCATCGGTCCTTGGAGAGAGAGCGACGCGGGCATGAATAGTGCATGGGAATCTCCCTCATGCCGTCCACACAACACCTCCGCAGGGACTCGTCAGAAAAACCCTCCTCTGGAAGAGAAGAACACACTGGTAAATGTTTGTCTGTTTATAAAAACATTAGCATGAGACTACTAACTTTATTCTTCATAGGGAACATGTACTTAAGTTTGTGAGTTTGTACTGTAAAACTAAATTCTGCTCTTATGACTAGATAGTGTTTTAAGCGTATTGTGATGTTGTGAAGATAATGCTGACTCACCCAGCTTCTCTCTTTGTTCCAATTTTGTTGCTTTTTGCTTTAAAGACCTTTTCCTCCTAGATTTTTTGGAGCAATGATCTATTCCAAAAAAAAAAAGAAAAAAAAAATGAAAGCTTAAACATCAGAAAAGAAGACCTGCTTGTCCATCTCTTGTTTAGACTGGGAGTAAAAACAGCACGAGACCAACATGTTATTCCCGCTCATCACAATCCACAGTGTCTAATCTCCCAACATGCCTGCATGTATCATCATACAAGCATGTAATACAAAATATTGTCTATATTTTTAGCTCAGTTTTTTCACTATACCTTCAAATGTCTGAAATCAATTTGATAAGTCAGTTTTTGATATGTATATTTACTTGGTATATAAATTTACGTTTATATAAAAATATGTATTGAGTGATTTATAATCAAGTTATTAATCTTCTACACATTAAATAATTTGAATGACTTCATCAAGCTTATAAAATTGAATTAGTTACATAATTATATGTATTGTGCTCTCTTTCTCTGTTTTTGAGAGAGACTTCCAACATGTTAAAACGCATCTGTTCTTCTAGCTGACTAACACAGCTGAGGTCACAGGGGTCACTTCAATCTGTAGTCTACATGTTAAAGCATTTACTCTGCTTTTCTATATTCCAGCACTAAAGAATAATAATGAATATTGTCTGTACCTCTCACTGAGAGAAAGAATATGCTATCTGGATGTTTTGGGAAAGTTTCCTGTTTAGAGCAAGAACTCAACAAAATCCAAGAAGCTGTGTATCCTGTGTATTGGTGTGTGCACTATTATTCTTTGTTACAGATCAGTATTGGTGAGGTCAACACAAGTTGGAACAAGTTGGTGTTCCGGACAAGCTGGTGCCTAGATAACGTAGTTCTGTGACCCAATACTGTTGAGTTTTATGCACTTGAGCTGCCCGATGCCCAAGTTGACAGTTCTGATCAGGCCAGTGCTACATTGTCATGAAAGTTTATCATTTGCACGTTTTGTTTAGCAAGAAGATACGAAAGATAACTCGCACACATGCCCAGAAAGCCGCTTCTGACAGAACATGCTGAATTGAGCTCTTTTGTGTCTTGCACTTGAAAACACAATTTCACACAAAATGATGTCAAAATGTCTGTCTTGGTGAGTATCCTAGTAAACACGATCATGAAGAGTTGAGAAAGACAACACATGTTTACAATATCAGTACAGTATGCTGGATCCATGTATTATGGCTTAAAGTGACAGCAGCCTAATATTTCTGCTGCTGTCTATGTTTTTAATGTTAATCAAACAAAAGTGTAACTGCTTGACTGAACTTTTATAACTTTATCAAGGATTAATCTATATATAGTCTATACAGTTGTATATAACCTGCGTAATCTATGTAAAAATATGTTTTTATGTAAAAATATTTTCATTTGGACTGTTCTTGAATTCCATGTAAAAAGTCTGGCGAGTAAAATAAAAAACTTTACAATCTAGTTTTATCATAAAGAGTGGTCACGTTTCAAAGCTGTGCAGTGAATGTTGAACAACAATAATCAGGGATCATCATCAATCTTTGTACATAAAGGGGTTAACTGCAAATCCCCCTACAATATCTTTTTAGTCAAGTCAAGTGAGCTTTATTGTCATTCTGCTACATGTGGGGACATACAGTGTAACAAAATTATATAAAAGTATGTAAACAAGTATAAACACATTAATATTGAAAAAAACTAATACAAAACACTATAAATAATCTAATTGTACATATAATTAATCTATTTATCTTTAAAATGGACAGAGCAAGAATGCTGTGTGTGAAGCACCTGATCCAGAGTAAGTGGATGGTCCTGTGCTGGAATAAAACATCAGTCCTGCATCGCTGAAAACACCCATACTATCCCGGCCTCCTCCTGCAGTGCAGCCCATGTCTCCCTGACCCACGGCCTCCCACACCTGAATGAAGGAGTCATGAGTATCCATGAATCTCCTAGAGAAAACCAGTTGTTTGACTTGCATTTATGAAGAGAAATGTGTATTGTAAATGACCTTTCTCTGCATCAGGCAGTTTTTACTCAGCAGAAAGATGGCATTATCCACAGCCACCAGGCTAACCTTTGCTCCCGGGTCACCCTTCACTTGAAACTTAAAGGTTCTGCGTGGTGAATACGAGTTGAGTTTTTCTCCCTCCACTGGTCCTGAACTGAGCTAAAACCATCACAATTAAGCAGCAAGAATTACATCGATGTATCATATCTGTGCACAGGGCCGGCCCGTGGCATAGGCGACATAGGCAGTTGCCTAGGGGGCGTCACACGAAAGTTTTTTTCTCTGAAGAACACCCTCTGGTGACCATTGTGAGCTCTTACACCTATATATTAAAGGATTAGTCCACTTTCAAATAAACTTTTCCTGATATTTTACTCACCCCCATGTCATCCAAGATGTTCATGTCTGTCTTTCTTCAGTTGAAAAGAAATTAAGGTTTTTGATAAAAAACATTCCAGTATTTTTCTCCATATAGTGGACTTCAGTGACCTCCAGACAGTTGAAGGTCAAAATGATCGTTTCATAAGCTGAATAGGGAAGGTGTAGGACAAATGTGGTTTTGGAGGAGGCACTTAGAAGACAAACATTTGTTTATTTAAAGCATATACATTTCCATTTTTTTAGAAAATGACTGATCATTTCACTAGATAAGACGCTTATTCCTCGTCTGGTATCGTTTAAAACTCTTTGAAGCTGCACTGAAACTGTCATTTTGACCTTCAACCGTTTGGAGGCCATTGAAGTCCACTATAAGGAGAAAAATCCAGGAATGTTTTCATCAAAAACCTTCATTTCACAAAGAAAGACATGAACATCTTGGATGACATGGGGTGAGGAAATTATTAGGAAAATTTCATTCAGAAGTGAACTAATCCTTTAAGCAATACTGATCATTAAGAATTTTAGGGCTGGTTGATTATCAAACTGATTAAGATAATGTTAGAATAAAATAAAATTGACAAACAACAAAATCATTAGATTCAACAACATATCATGTAGGACTAATGTAAACACTTTCTGCGTCATGATAATTAGTTAATACATCATCATAACACATTAATTATTCATGGCGTTCAAGTTTAACACTGTATTAGCCTGTGATGTTTGTGCAGTATTTTGAAATAGCATTTTTAGAACATCTTAACTGGAAACACTGACACTGGAACGATTTTGCTTGAGTTAACTGCTTATTTAATTTGACTTTATTTTCTCTAAAATTAATGTAAGCTTCTGTAATGTTGTTTTAATTTCAGTTACATCACTGCTTGTGTCACAGACACGCCAGGCTCCCATGTCAGCCAATCACAACGCACTCCCTCTCCTGAGTACTAATCACTCACACCTGCACGCCATCACCTCTGCAATCACTCCACACATATAAGCCACACGCTCACACACTCACTCACTGTCCGGTCTCGTTCGCAACTAAGGACTCTTCCTGGATGCTTACCTCAGGGACTCTTTTTGTTACTTACCTGTCTCCAGTGTTCCAACGTTACCTCTTGTGTCTCCATCGTATGTGTGAGTGTTCTCCGTCATCCTTGTCTCCATTGCTCCAGCAATCTTCTCCAAGTCATCATCATCTGCAACTCAAAAAGGACAGTATCATTCTACATTCACTCTCACAATCACCAGAACTGCTATTCAACTCACCTGTGTTCGACTATACCTCTGCTTGTGTCAATAAATACAGTAACTGTGATCTTCTGTCTCTGAGCTATCTGTATTGTAACAGAACACCAGACCCACAAGCATGACGCAAGCATGAGTCATCCCAACCAATTCCAAGACCTGGTCGATGCATTACGTCGAACACTCACCGTGCATCCAGCACCCACGCCGACTCCACCATCCATCATTTCCGCAAACACCGCCATCACTCCTTCACCACTGCTGTACGCCAGTCCCATGGCCAAACCAGCGCCCTACTCTGGTTCGGTGGAGGATTGCAACGGTTTCATCCTACAATGCTCACTGGTCCTGGAGATGCAACCGCACACGTTTCCCAACGAGCAATCCAAAGTAGTGTTTCTGATTACACAACTAAGCAGCAAGGCACTTCTATAGGCTGATTCCATTTGGTCCCAGAAACAACCAGCTATCCAGTCATATTCCAGTCATAAACGTTATAATCTTAAACAAGGAAAAATGTCTGTTAACGAATATGCTCTTCAATTCAGAACGCTGGCTGCCAAGAGCGGATGTAACAAACAAGCTTTGCTCACTTCATATCATCAAGGACTGGATCCACAAGTACGGTTGCATCTCGCTGCATATGAGGATACCATCGGCCTTGAAAGATTCATCCAGCTGTCAATCCGTTTCACCACTCGTATGCAGTTGTGTCTCGAAGAGCACCAGGGCCAGTCGAAGCTCACCACCATCCTCTGCCGGCCAAACTCCGTCAGTCCTCCAGAACCAGCCACCGAACCCATGCAAGTGGATTAATCTAGGCTATCACCCGCTGAATGGCAGAGAAGGCTGACCCAGAATCTATGTCTTTATTGTGGTGCTCCGGGACATGTAATCTTCGCATGTCCCATTCGTCCTCCTCGTCCCATGGTGAGTGCCATCTTCCCTTCTATAAATAAGCACTCACCTCTGTTGTGAAGCTTACTGCTGCTGATGTTACTCTTCCAGTTACCGCTCTCCTTGACTCTGGGTCAGCAGGCAACTTCATCTCCGGCACCCTCTGCCGTCAGCTCAAGCTCAAGACCAAGGCTACGACTACAACGTACCAGATCCAATCAATAACTGGAAGGCCTGTTAGTCGACGTCAAGTGAGTCAAAGTGTCGGTCCACTACTTCAAATTGGTGTTCTACATGTGGAAAGGATTTCATTGCTGGTTCTGGAGGAATCCACCGCTGATGTGATTCTAGGGCAGCCGTGGTTGGATCAGCATAATTCCATCCTCTCTTGGAAGACCGGCGAAGTCCTGAAGTGGGGCGACACCTGTTTTAACGACTGTTTCTCTGAATTCCCTGTTCCAAGTTCTCCAAGCTCCAATCATCTTCCTGTCTGTGCTACTTCCATTGAGAGCCCACTGGAGAAAAGATCTGTGGACATTCCATCCTGTTACACCCCCTTCAGTGATGTATTATGCCCCAAGAGAGCTTCAAAGCTGCCTCCACACCGGCCATGGGACTGCACCATCGATCTGCTTCTGGGAGTCAGTGCCCAGGGGAAAGATATATCCCCTGTCCTTCCCGGAGGAGAAGGCCATGGAGGAATACATCAAGGAGGCCCTGGCTCAAGGTTACATCCATCCATCCACTTCCCCTGCTGCTTCGAGCTTCTTCTTCGTGGCAAAAAAGGACAGAGGCTTGCAGCCTTGTATTGATTAAAGAGCTCTCAACAACATTACTGTTAAGTTCAGGTATCCCCTTCCTCTTGTCCCAGCAGCCCTAGAACATGTGTTCACCAAGTTGGACCTCCACAGCGCGTACAACCTCATCCGGATACGTAAGGGGGACGAGTGGGAGACCGCCTTCGTCACACCCACAGGTCATTATGAATACCTAGTCATGCCCTATGGAGTTGTCAACGCCCCCTCTGTATACCAGGATTTCATCCACAAGGTGCTCCGGGAGTTTCTCCACAAGTTTGTCCTGGTATACATCGATGATATTCTGATATACTCCCAGAGCAAGTCCAAACATCACCACCACGTTGCGGAGGTCCTGAAACGCCTGAGAGAGTTCCAGCTATTCCTCAAAGCCGAGAAATGTTAATTCAATCAACCCTCAGTGCAATTCCTTGGTTACAACATCGACAGCAGTGGCATCCGGATGGACGAGGGGAAGTTGGCCGCCATCAAGAACTGGCCAACTCCCACCACAATAAAAGAACTTCAATGTTTTCTCAGCTTCACCAACTTCTACAGACGCTTCATTCAGAACAACAGTTCCATCACCAACCCTCTCACAAGCCTCCTGCGGAACAAGCCCAAGTCTCTGTCCTGGACAACATCTGCCGAAGAAGCTTTCAACACTCTGAAAGAAGCCTTCACGACCGCTCCTCTCCTGGTACATCCTGATCCCAACAAGCCATTCATCACCCGGAGTAGGAGCGGTGTTATCACAGCAGCAGGGGAATCCGAGCCGCCTCCATCCATGAACCTTCTTCTCCCACAAGCTCAACCCGGCGGAGGTAAACTACGACATTGGCAACCGAGAACTTCTAGCAGTCAAGCTGGCCCTCGAGGAGTGGAGGCATTGGCTAGAGGGGGCCAGACAGCCATTCCTAGTACTCACAGATCACAAAAACCTGGAATACTATTCTTCACCCGCTTCAATTTCACCATCTTTTACAGACCTGGATCCAAGAACACAAAGGCTGATGCTCTGTCTGTATACTCCTGAAGAGAACACCAAAGAAACTGAGTCTTTCCTGCCAAAAGAACTTGTAGTCAGCCCCATTACATGGTCTGAGGAGACACTTCCCTCTACCAATGCCTCCACCAACACTCTGTCGGGTTTCCCACAAGGCAATACGTCACCAGAGCATGACGCACCCCACTGATTCACTCATCCCATATATCACTTGGCACTGGCCACCCAGGGGTCAATGAAACCCTCTCACTGCTGAAAGAGCACTTCTAGTGGCCCAATATGGCATCTTATGTCAGAAGGTATGTGCAGGGATGCAGGGATTGTGCCATTTCCAAAAGTCCACGCCATCGACCCTCGGGCAAGCTCCTTCCTCTGCCCGTTCCCAACCGCCCATGGTCACACCTGGAAGTCTTCATCACAGATCTTCCTCCTTCCAATGACTTTACATGTGTATTTGTGGTAGTAGACAGAATTCTCTAAATCTTGTCGTCTGATTCCACTGAAGGGACTACCAACTGCTATGGAAACTGCTGAACTGATGTTCAATCACTACTTTGGAATTCCCGAAGATATTGTCTCCGACTGAGGACCCCAGTTCATCTCAAGAGTATGGAAGGCGTTTTTCTCACTCCTGGGTGTGGCCGTCAGCCTGTCATCTGGTTACCATCCACAGACGAACGGGCAGACAGAACGAAAGATCCAGGAGATTGGCCGCTAACTCCATGCCTTCTGTCATGGCCACCAGGACTCTTGGAACCAGTACCTGGGTTGGGCCGAGTACGCACAGATCTCCCTACGTCAACCATCCACCGGTCTTACACCATTACAGTGCGTACTTGGATACCAACCCCCACTGTTCCCCTGGGATGGGGAACCATCGAACGTCGCCGCAGTCAACTACTGGTTCCAAGAGAGCGAGAGGGTCTGGGACTCAGCACATCACCAGCTACAACATGCCCTCCGGCGGCGCAGAATGACAGCCGACCTTCATCGCTCCGAAGCACCTACCTATCAACCTGGACAGTTGGTCTGGCTGTCTACGACGGACATCCATCTGCGGCAGCCGTGCCGTAAGCTGAGTCCCAGGTTCATTGGCCCATTTCCCATCATGGAGCAGATCAACCCAGTCACCTACAAACTGCAACTCCCACCTGAGTATCGTATTCACCTCACATTCCATGTGTCACTCGTGTTTGGTTGTGAAACGTAGTTTGTGTGCCAGACAGAGTTGTCGGCGATTCTTCCTATTGTAAAGTCGTGCAGTGTGAAACCTTCTGTCGCCGATCCATCGTGCAGTATGAAGGCAGCAGTGACTGAATGCTGGCCAAGATAGTCATGCAGTGTGAAAAGAGCAGTGACCCGACTACTTTGAAAATTGTGCAGTCTGAACTCGGCTTAAGCCTCACCATCCCTCTGTTTCTCCCTCCACAGAGCCTGGTGTGAACGCAGCCGAACCACTCCCTCTCCTGAGTACTAATCACTCACACCTGCACGCCATCACCTCTGCAATCACTCCACACATATAAGCCACACACTCACTCACTGTCCGGTCTCGTTCGCAACTAAGGACTCTTCCTGGATGCTTACCTCAGGGACTCCTGTTGTTACTTACCTGTCTTCAGTGGTCCAACGTTACCTCTTGTGTCTCCATCGTATGTGTGAGTGTTCTCCATCATCCCTGTCTCCATTGCTCCAGCAATCTTCTCCAAGTCATCATCTGCAACTCAAAAAGGACAGTATCATTCTACATTCACTCTCACAATCACCAGAACTGCTATTCAACTCACCTGTGTTCGACTATACCTCTGCTTGTGTCAATAAATACAGTTTAACTGTGATCTTCTGTCTCTGAGCCATCTGTATTGTAACAGCTTGGTTTTAATTCAACAAAAATTGCTAACCTAAATGTCCTTTGAAAAATACCATGACTAGGACTATAATCTAGCATTCATGAATAAAATAAACTGTGTAATTTTAAATGGGTTAATTAAATGGGTATGCTAATTAGATGAACTAGCTCGCTGGCTAACATCTACAAATAAATTACTACATGTGGCCTTTATTTTGTTGCCTTCAGGTGCGTTCAGTTTTAAAAATGTTCTGTAATTCTGAAAATGTAATAGTTTTTTTTTTCGCACTTTTGTTGATTTGCACTTTAATTTCTCAGTTAATTTTTGTGTTATTCTTCAGGTGACTGTAAGTCAAATTTATTTATTTATTATCACAATTTATTTACTACTTATTTATGTTAATACTTATCAGTATGTTATTGTTATATTATATATAAGTTTTGACAAATCTGCATTTTTTTTTCCATCTCACCTAGGGCACCAATAGAGCCTGGGCCGGCCCTTTCTGTGCAAGTACAAATACCACTCTATGGTTATCAAGCAACACTGTTTTACTAGATACTTTACAAAATACTGTGCAAGCTGCAAGGACTATAGTGTGCAACAGCTGGGTTCCAAAAGTAAAAATGTTTAATTTACTTTTTTCCATAGGGATGTAAATTATAAACATTTATTTATAAATCTTTAAAGACAGATCTGAAGTTAATAAATAGATGGTATATACATTTGTGGATGCCATCTATTCACATTATTTAGAAGCTAAATTAGAAGGCTAATGCCTCCTCATATTTTATATTCATATTATATTTATCTCTCATCATCTCTAAGAGAATATGAGCCGTTAATGCAGTGACAGATGCCAAAAGCTCAGTTTTTACTTTCAGTTTTTCTGTAGTGAATAATTGACTGGAGTTTGAGACTTCTTCACCCGCATAACTCTCACCCAAAGTTTGTGTGATATCAACTGGCTTGCCTTCATGGTTTAAAATGGAAATATTTACAATATTGCAACATGACATTTTTCTTTATCATCAGTTGCTTGCAAAATGATGGACACTGATGCACATATAATTTCCTGTGATAATAAAATTAAGTGAATTATTAAATAAATGAGTAAATAAACAACAAGCAAACTTAAACTTGTTTGCTTAAAATTTTTGCAAATATTTTGCTGATGCAGGTACCTGCAAAAAAAAAAAAAAAAAAAAAGTAAAAGGTCACCCATGTATATACATAGGTATGTATAGATAGATAAATATAAAGATACTGTAGATAGATCGTCTTGTACTTTTGTTTTTCAAATACGTTTTTGCTTCAAATAAAACGTTGTACTTATGTTATGCACCTCTTGGCTGGTTGGTTTGGTTCATGACTTTTGTAAAATATTTTTAGGTAAAAAAAAATAATGGGGAAAAAAATACTTCTAGAACCAGAGCTGCTTTTAAAAAAAAAAAAAAAAAAAAAAAAAAAAAGTAAATAAAATGGTGGCTGGGCACTGTTTCAATCTATAATGAGCAGGCTACACATTTTTCGTATTTTTTTTTTAGTTTAAAACTTACTTACTGAGCCTACACACTGGTTCTCCACATCCACAAACACGGAGTCTGCCACGACTTCTGCTTTTAGTTGCCATGGCAACATATAGTATGCCACCAGCCTGAATGAAGGTAACATCTCTGTGGTAACTAGTAATGGAATATTTGTGTCATTCTGGCATACATCTACCCTAGAAGCTGTTATTATTTTCCCTTTGTTCAAAACCTAGAGAGAGAGAGGGGGGGGGGGGATATGGAAAAGAGAGCACTGTTTACATAAAGACTACTGTATTGCTTTCACGTATAGCACTTCCCAAAATGTCCAAAACTCACAACATATGTCAGCTGCTTCACAAGTTTTCTGTGTTCTGGCGAGGCTGTTTTGATGTGCAGTTTGATGTTAAGACTGCTGCCCACCGCCACTTGTTTGGCACCCACTGAGATGTGCAGGTAGTTCTTACTGTAGCCGTCAAAACTTAAATATGGCTCCAGAGTCATCTCCTGTACAGCCTGATTTTCTGCATTCACACCAGGAAGTGCTGTTTCTACCTGCAAATGTATGGACATATTTACCACATGCATATAAACTCTTTCTTTATTGTCAGCTATGGTTCAAAAAACCTGTCTGTAACATCCAAGGACCATTTTTTATCTCATGAAAGGTCTTTATAGGTTCTTTAGATCATTGAGATATTCTTTGATCTAAGAAGAAGTGGCTTTTGTTCACCGAAATGTTTGAAGAAACAACAAATTTTATTCTGTGGCATCATCACTGAGAAACCCCCCTTTTGAAACACTTATTTTAAGAGTGTATACTAGTCCTGTCCCAAATGCCTATGTGGAGTCATGGACCTTAACTTAATACCTCATTTTGAATTTGAAGTTTGAGTTTTGTGGTGTTCAATGTACCTTCAACATTTGATTCTTGTCTTCATCAGGCATGTTGATGGAGACCCTGATAGTGCCTCTGTGTGTTTTAATTGGTTTTTGAAGGAAGTTGAGTTTAACAGGGATATTGGGGGCTGGAGATCCATCTTGGTTACTCACTGTAACCTAAGTAAAAAATAAAATAATTCTCCTTTAATATTTCACTTAAAGAATAATGCAAACATAGATAAAGCAGTAAATGTCAGAGTACCAAACTTACCACTATGCCCAGCGGAAGGCCTGGTTTGAAATACTTGGGTGTGTCTCTGATGGAGAGCACATAGGGTGACATCACTATTTTAATGCCGGATTTCTCTGCTTCCACAAGGTCACTACCTGAGAAGAAAGTCTTAAGACATTACAAAAACACAGCCCAAAACAATAAAAAAAACTATGGACAGGCTATAGTGTCAGCGCCATGAGTGGGCCTTGGAGGGCCTGGCTGGTGTTGTGCTGAAATACCGCACCCCTGCTGTGTAAAACACCCCGTCTTGGGAACACGCATTTGAAGTTTGTCATCTTAAAATCATAACCAAATGAATAACAATCGACAATAATCGTAAGTGTTCTCATTATGCATCTCATTTTGTTCTCATTAAGTTCCAGATATAATTAGAAAGTGTTTTGGAATATTGTTTAAGTAATTGTTTAGAACAAGTCTTCCAAATACAGAGGGCAGAGACCGCAGTGCTGTTTAAATCCACTAGATGTTCTGAGAGTTTTAATAGGCTATTACTGTTTGTCTGGATTAGTTCAGCCTACGAAAGAAGCTTGTAAAGTGGCATGTTGATATAAATGTATCAGCATTTGTATTTATGTAAAATGAAATCAATGTAAAAAGATCAATGTAAAGAGGCCATTTCAAAAATAGGCTTTTGAATATTCTTCATCTGAACTCACACACTTAATGGAACCAGTGTAATGGAACAAACTACTCAATCCTATAACCTGCAAATTCTGGTTGAAAGGATGGGTGCATTAATAATATGTTTTGCATTAGATGTAGTATATTAGTATAGTAAACGTATAGTGTAGTATGTAGTACATATAGTGTACAGGTGCTTTTCACAGCAAGCCAGTCTGCCAGGAAATGCACCCCCTGATATCTCCAACTAAGAACGTGTCCCCCGCGACGGAGGTGCTTTTCACAGCAGGGTTTTTTTTTTTCCGGCACAACACCGGGCCACTTCATTCCTTTTACTGCCGTCAACAAAAAACAAGTTTTGCCATGCATGACAAAAAAAGTCAATTGAAATCAACATATTTAAAATATTAGAGTGATAAGAACAGTAATCATGGTAGTTTTCTAAATATGTCATACAAATTTTACTCTCATATTAAGGCTAATTCCCACCTGAGCTCATTACTGATGCTTTGACGTACACGGAATTTCCTAGTAGGCCTTTTGTATCTGGAAAGACCTTCTTCATCTCCGCCATACTCAAACTAACTTTTCCTCCATTCAGCTGCAAATAAACAGGGGAATCTGTAATAAATAATACATTACTTTTTTTCTTATACTTGCACCTCTCTTTCACTTACATCATTCAGTTGCTTCAAAGAAGTGATTCTCCTTTTCTGACCATTCATGTCAATACCAAACAGCACATGTGCAACACCTTGCACTTGTTCACCATAAAGATACCTGGGAAGAACACAAATAGTTATTCTTATCATTTTTTAAGTTTTGAATGTTTTTCCATTTACATGTTAAACTATTTCACCATGCTGTCTGTAGTAAAGGGCCACCTGAAGCAGTTAGGGCTCAGATCGCAGTGAACCAGTGGTGGATACAGTACCAGAAATCCACACTTGAGGAAAAGTATAAATATCTTACCAGAAAATGACTTTGGTAGAAGTTAAAGTCAGTGTTTAGAATATTATTTGAGTAAAAGTTTTAAAGTATGTGATATTTATTGTGCTTAAGTATGTAAAGTACACAGGTGCTGGTCATATAATTAGTATTTTATCAAAAAGTTGATTTATTTCACTAATTCCATTCAAAAAGTGAAACTTGTATATTATATTAATTCATTACACACAGGCTGATATATTTCAAATGTTTATTTCTTTTAATTTTGATGATTATAACTGACAACTAAGGAAAATCCCAAATTCAGTATCTCAGAAAATTAGAATATTACTTAAGACCAATACAAAGAAAGGATTTTTAGAAATCTTGGCCAACTGAAAAGTATGAACATGAAAAGTATGAGCATGTACAGCACTCAATACTTAGTTGGGGCTCCTTTTGCCTGAATTACTGCAGCAATGCAGCGTGGCATGGAGTCGATCAGTCTGTGGCACTGCTCAGGTGTTATGAGAGCCCAGGTTGCTCTGATAGTGGCCTTCAGCTCTTCTGCATTGTTGGGTCTGGCATATCGCATCTTCCTCTTCACAATACCCCATAGATTTTCTGTGGGGTTAAGGTCAGGCGAGTTTGCTGGCCAATTAAGAACAGGGATACCATGGTCCTTAAACCAGGTACTGGTAGCTTTGGCACTGTGTGCAGGTGCCAAGTCCTGTTGGGAAATGAAATCTGCATAAAGTTGGTCAGCAGCAGGATTCATGAAGTGCTCTAAAACTTCCTGGTATATGGCTGCGTTGACCTTGGACCTCAGAAAACAGTGGATCAACACCAGCAGATGACATGGCACCCCAAACCATCACTGACTGTGGAAACTTTACACTGGACCTCAAGCAACGTGGATTGTGTGCCTCTCCTCTCTTCCTCCAGACTCTGGGACCCTGATTTCCAAAGGAAATGCAAAATTTACTCATCAGAGAACATATATTGTTAGTGTTGTCTTCAATATTGAACTCTAACAGTTTAGCAGCGGATGAATCGACAGACATCGGAGACGTTGCCCAGCTTTGCATTTGGGTGAGATGTGTGAATTCAGGAACGTTTGAGGTTACGAAAGATTTACTGCCGTTGAAATCGCTACATGAACGAACAAGGATCGAGGACATTCATAGAGCCCTTAGTGAAGCATGCGAAGACATGAACATACCGACATCATCAGTTGTCTCCATCACTACTGATGGTGCACCCTCAATGAAGGGAAAACACAAGGGTCTCGTCGCTGAAATGCAAAAAATCTCCCCTGACTTGTTGGCGTTTCACTGTATTGTGCACCAGCAGGCACTATGCAGCAAGTTAGTTGATGGATACCTCATGGAAAGCCAACCTTGCTTTTCTTGCAGACATCACAGCTCACCTAAACAAGCTGAACCTGCAACTTCAAGGTGACGAAAAACACATTGATGATCTGTTGGGCTGTGTTGAGAGTTTCAAAATGAAGCTAGGACTGTACATTGCACAACTCAAAGATAGTGATTTAACTCACTTTCTACTTCTGAATGACACGTGTGAGGGTGTACTAGACATACAACAGAGAAAACGGTCCGTTACAACTGTCAATCAAATGCAAGAAAAATTAATCGCCCATTTTTCAGATTTTGAGGATGATTTGCAGGACATTTAATCAGAGAGCCATTCACTTTCCCTGTGGAAAATATCAAGCACTTGGCTGCAACTTTTGGTTTGCCCTGCCGCGCACTTGAAGATGAATTGATGAATGTTAAGGCAAGAGGACACACCCATACTGCACAGCAATCAACTTTAGTTGCAGAAATGTGACGAAACATCACTGGACAAAATCTCAGATTATTAAGTTCGACAGTGCTTTCCATATTTGGATCAATGTACATTTGCGAATGGACATTTTCTGTAATAACGCACACGTCAAGTCACGTTTCCGTGCGCGTCTTACAGACAGCAACTTACAGTCGCAACTTCACTGTGCTGTTACTTCTTTCGAGCCGAATTTCACCAAATTGGTCAGCTCCCGACAACATCAGGTATCCCATTAATGGTGAGTAGAATTATTCTCTAATAATAATAATAATAATAAATGTAATTGTAATTGTCTAGATACCATAATATGACATGTGGTTGGTTTGCATTTATACTGGCCCTGATAATCATCACACGTGCTTGCTCTATTTCTGCAAATCCCCCAGATAGATGATGTCTGTTAAAGATCACTTCATCTGGAAAGCATCTGCTGTTTACAAACATCTGATAGACATCTTTAAGATGTCAGTTTTACATACATTCTAAATCATAAATGTCTTAAAGACATCTTCTAAAAGTCTTTTTGACATCTGAAAAGAAACGTCCAATAGACGTATTGCTGATGAGCAAACACTCTAAAAAATACGTCTTCCAGACGTAAACACCACATCAAATAGACGTCTCCGAGATGTACGTGTGCTATGAGGGCCGTTTTATTGAATGAATGATGACTTACAAGACGTTGCTTTGGTCTTCATAAACAGCCGCTAGCGGCACCTGCTGGTTAGGATGACTAACAGCAGATGGAGATCATACATTGGTACTCTACTGCTTTTCCTGCAGTTCCTGGATGTAAAATGTTGAATTTTCTGCCGAATTTAAACCACTGAATTTGTTGAATTAAAAAAAAAATCTTCAAATGTACTATAAGTAGTATCTAAATATATTCTTTAAATACAGAGATAGTATATTAAAATCACATTTTAGTTCATATGCTGTCTCAAAATAGCACATTTGATACACTTAGATGTTCTTAAGAAGTACTAAAGAATAATTTTTAGTATATTAAGTACAAAATTAGTGCACAAAAATAGAGCACTTTAGGTATATTATAGAAATGTACTTTTTTTCACCTGGGTATGAAGATTATTTACTTTCAATAATTAAGGTTATATAAGACATTTCTCCAGGAGGCTGGTGCCACAGGTCTACAGTATGCTGTTGTTTTATAGTGTGGTTTTATGTAACTGCGTAGTTTGGCCAGAGCCCCTCTCCGAGAAGCTTCCCATAAACAAATATTTTTCAGGAACATTCCAAAAAATTTTTGCCAGGGCCAAAGAGCCTGCTTTGCATGTCAAACAGAAGGTTAATTGTGAGATGGCTGCATCTGGCTGTTTACTGGTGGTATGGGAGTTTTAGAAAAACTGTGCTGTTTCACTTCAAAAAGTAGCTTTGCAAGATAAAGGCCCAATAATTCAATTTAGAGCTGATGTCACATCCATTTTAGGGGTGCTCTGATTGATCAGTTACCATTCGCTATAGGCCGATAATCACTTTGGGAAGTTTGATCGGAGTTCTCCATAAAGGCTGAATTTATAAACAGATCTTATGCTGATGAACAGATCTTATGCAAGAGGACGCGCATCTACGATGAGAGGAATGCAGCGGCACCATCTCGATCTCTGTCAAGCGCGGGTAAAATAATTATAATGCTGAAGGTGTGGCACAATTCATATTTCTTTAACTTACAAAGTAATTTTAAAACTTTCTGTGAGATTTAATTTCACAAACAGCGTGAGTGAATCACAGCATGTTCTCCCTCTTTCCCTCTCAAGATGTGCAAATGGCTTCACATCACAACATCACGTCTTGCACAATCGAGGCAGTCTTGCATCATCATTTAAGTTTCTAATTTGCATGTCCTTTAAGTCTTGCCAGTGTTTAGACCACTCAACAGCACTCGTGCACTCTCCTAGAGACGGAGAACTCATGCACACTCAAACCACACACACATAAGGCCACTACACAAACAGCTCGCCAGTACCAAATTGCACTTAAATGGTCAAATATACTCAAATGTGTGTACAAAATTACCGTCCTGATGAGTATGCACATAAATACAGTCGGTTTTGTCACAAAGGAATGCAAACAGTTCTGTAACTATCTGTGTAACACTAGCCTATATTGGATCTGTGTGCATTCAATATTAAAGTGACAGTAGCCTAATAATCCTCCTACTGTCTCTGATTTCTTTGTCTTTTGTTGTTTGATTAACATTGATGACACTCACTGCTTATGAATGACTTTCATAAGGTTTTTTTTACCCTTAATTGTAAGGATTAATCTGCATTTACTCAGGGAAGACCATCCAGTATTATTTACATTTGATTCCTTATTAAATGTCTTTAAAGTCCCCCTGTAGTCAATTATTTGATCCCTTAAAAACTCATCTTTGATCACCAAAATGACATATTTAAAAAAAAATTCAAGTGAAAAAAATTCTTCATGCCTTAAAATAGCTTGAATGTAACTCTACAACCTTGTCTCATTTAATATACATGGGTCAATGAATATGCAAATTAGCCCTGCCTCCACTCACTCACGCCAGCTCGGAGAGTCTACTGTTGCTGCAGTGACTAGTAATTTGTTGTTTGTGTTGTGGATATAGGCTACATGAAATAAATGCACATCCTTGAATGAGCGCGGATTTCCAGCGTATTTACTTGAACTCATCAGGTAGGCTAATATCTATGGTTTGATCCATTCCAGAGACACCAAAATCAGAGTTTATAATGGACCGAATATCTCTCTCAGAACTTGACGTGCGACTCCACACTGACTGAATATGCACATGAATCACAGTCACACGCACACGCTCAGATGTCTTAGCTATGTTTTAGAGTATTAAAATATTTAGAAGGACAAAAACATGAACTTTATTTGCTTTACTTCAAGTCAGCTGTCATTTTACTTTGGCGCGAGCTGCTATGCGCTTGCACACTAGGCACAGCGCTTGCAATGGTTCAATTAATATGAATTAATATGATTAGCCTTTTGCTTGACTACGTTATCAAACAGCTAATAATGTGTTGCTAATGTTACACACACCATTTCCGTTCCTCATCTCAGAGTCAGACAGCTGACTTCTAACAATCAGTGTCCTTACAAACGCTTTGAACAACTCAGAACATCAGTGGAGAAAGGCCTATAGTTCATCATAACATCATAATAGACTCGCTATATTGATAAATCTACACAATTTTCCATATCAGCAGAAATACTTTCCTGCTTCAGAGCGGTCATACTTAATGATATGCTAAAGCCTGCCGGCACGTTGTTGTGATTGGTTACAAGGTAGTCTGTGACGTCACAAACACCACCGATTTCAAACCGCAGGATTTTGGTTTCCTGCAGTTTCAAACATAAAATACTCAGCAATGGTGCTGTCTTATGAATTTGGTTCGTCTTAAAGCATATTAAAAACACTACATAGACATATAAACAACATTAAAAACTTGATTTTCACCACAGGGGTTCTTTAATATTTCTTACCTGTCAATACTACTGTTAGATATGGAAGCCCGTTTCCGCCAAAAAAAAAAAAAAAAAAAAAAAACCCCATAAAAAAAAAAAAAAAAAAAGCCCCTAAAAAAAAAAAAAAAAAAGATTAATTGCGACTTTTTATCTCAGAATTGCGAGTTATAAAGTCAGAATTCTGAGATATAAAGTCGCAATTGCGAGATATAAAGTTAGAATTCTGAGATATAAAGTCGCAATTGCGAGTTATAAAGTCAGAATTCTGAGATATAAAGTCGCAATTGCGAGTTATAAAGTCAGAATTCTGAGATATAAAGTCGCAATTGCGTGATAAAAAGTCAGAATTCTGACTTTTTTTCTCGCAATTAACTGATGGTCAGTATCTCTGTCTGTAACAGCGCATCCAACGATAGACGTGCTGCAGTGAAGTCTGAAGCTGTTGGATGTATTAAAATGTTCCACTTCAGCTTTGTCTGATTTATTGCGCCTCCGCCACAGCTGATTCTTCTTCTTCTTATGATTATTATGATATTGTTATTATCGTGTAAAATTCATTAGTGTATCCATTCTGTTAAAAACAACTTTTATTGTCCAAATACCTCGACTGTAATTTGCAGAATTGCATGATTCTATTTCTACCCTTGAGTTGCAAAGTTAATGAAACATGATAGGTATTGGTTGTTTTAGTATTAAGCCCACTAGATGGCAGTAAAAGCTGTTTTTTCTCCTTGAAACGCTGTGTACAAGGTTACCGTGGAAACATTCTATATGCATATTCCTGCGTAATGCATATGTCCGGAGACTAATCTTTATGTGTCTCCTCCAGTAAAATCAATATTTCTTTATTGGTAAATCGGCGCTAGAAATAATCCTTTATGATGTCCTCTATTTTATGTATAATAATAACAAAGCAGCAATCCTGATGGTCAGTCGCAATGAAAGGAAACGCAAGCAAAGTAAGAACTGTGAGAAATAACGTTTCACAGTAGTGAGAAAAAGTCAGAATTCTGAGATATAAAGTCGCAATTGCGAGAAATAAAGTCAGAATTCTGACTTTATATCACGCAATTGTGACTTTATATCTCAGAATTCTGACTTTATATCACGCAATTGTGACTTTATATCTCAGAATTCTGACTTTATATCACGCAATTGTGACTTTATATCTCAGAATTCTGACTTTATAACTCGCAATTGCGACTTTATATCTCAGAATTCTGACTTTATAACTCGCAATTGCGACTTTATATCTCAGAATTCTGACTTTATAACTCGCAATTGCGACTTTATATCTCAGAATTCTGACTTTATAACTCGCAATTGCGACTTTTTATCTCAGAATTCTGACTTTATAACTCGCAATTGCGACTTTATATCTCAGAATTCTGACTTTATAACTCGCAATTGCGACTTTATATCTCAGAATTCTGACTTTATAACTCGCAATTGCGACTTTATATCTCAGAATTCTGACTTTTTATCACGCAATTGCGACTTTATATCTCAGAATTCTGACTTTATAACTCGCAATTGCGACTTTATATCTCAGAATTCTGACTTTTTATCACGCAATTGCGACTTTATATCTCAGAATTCTGACTTTATATCACGCAATTGCGACTTTATATCTCAGAATTCTGACTTTATAACTCGCAATTCTGAGATAAAAAGTCGCAATTAATCTTTTTTTTTTTTTTTAGTGGCTTTTTTTTTTTTTTTTTTTTTAAGTGGCGTTTTTTTTTTTTTTTTTTTTTTTTGTGGCGGAAACGGGCTTCCATAGTTAGACCTACCTGAAAAATAAACTTAAAGAATTGTTTATGATATTTATCTTTATTCTATTTTATTTATTTGTAATACTGCTTGTAAATGGTGCTTATTTTATTACTGTTTACTTGTGTGTTTTATTTATTTATTTTGTTTCTTTGTTTTTTGTTTTGTGAATTCAATTCAGAGTTTTCTCTGAATTTAAAAAATTTGGATTCCCCCATTTTCATTAAATTCAGGCCCTGAATGAATGTCTTATTGGGGAGTATAAAATAAGGTTTTGGCAGATATTAAGCAGACAGCTTACTACTTTGAATGTCTGTAAAAATCCTGATTGAAACATCCCTATAAATAATATGTTTGTCATTTCAGTGAGTGTTGAGTAACAGTAAAAGCGGTTGTAATTGAAACACACCTGGCTCTGACTTCTACTTCCAACTTATCTTCTTGTAGGCTGAAGTAGGGTTTCTTTGGCGTTAAAGTGACGTTGAATGCCGGGAGAACTTGGGGACAAGGAGAAACAGGGTTAGTCTAACCATGCAGAGCAGCAGGTAAATGTCACCATGAAGAATGTAAAGAACTTACCATATTTCTTTACATGAAACCCCGCACTGAATGTGTTTTCTTCAACATCATCAAGCTTCGCAACGACTTTCCATTTTCCCTCTCTAGGAATTAAAAGCAAAATATTAATTCCATAATTGGCTAAAGTGCCAAATGAAATATTAGATATTTTTAGTACTGCCCTAAATTATAGTTATTTCACACATCAAAAATGTACATATAGTCCACAAGATAAAATAATATCTGAACTTATTACTTAACACAATATTACTTCTTATTTGCATATGCATTCGTGCTATTCAGGACAAAAACAGCACTTATTTGGTTAGATTGGTCAGAATGGTCAGATGATGAACTTCCTCCAATTTATATAATTCTAATTCAGTCAACAATCTTCCATGATTGTTTTTATTGTCAAGGTGAAATTCCTTTGCTTATGCCCCATAATATAAGAAGGAATCATCTGACACTTTCACTCTTCCCTTAGGTGACATGAGCAAAAAACAAAATATTAATATTAATACTAAATATTAATATTTAAGAGCATAAATTACTACACAAGCCTGTTGAGGAGTATAAAATAAGGTTTTGGCAGATATTAAGCAGACAGCTTACTGCTAGTTAGTTGGCAAGTAATTTCAAAGTTAATTATAGTCAACATAAGTGCTACCGAAAATTAAAACACAAATCTAAAGGTTTTCTTTGCATACTTGTGCACAGTAGGTAGAGGGTAGCTTTCAGAGAGAATCCCGTCGCTTACACTGGTGTTGGAGCTGATGTGCACCACATCACCATCTGGGTTCTGATTGTTCCATGGAGGTATATATATATATCAAAATTAAAATATATGTATGCAATGAGATGAAATGACATTAAGCTATTTTTAATGATAATGACAGTTACCTGAATCTCAAGAGATATGTTGGTGTTGAAAGCTTGGAATTCATGATTGGATACAAAAACCCTGTAATGAACTGAGAGATTCAGAGACAGAAAGTGAGAAGTGATAGTGATACAGTTGTAACTTGTAATTTAACAAACTTTGTGTTTAACAGGGCTGGTTACTGACACAAATTTCACAATTCAATTAGATTTTGATTCAAGAGCTTTCAGTTCAATTTGATATTGATTAACTGGGGCTTTGTCACATTGGTTTGGGTTTTGTTTGTTTATATGTCTTTTTATTTTTTTTTAAATATGCCTTAGTCAGGTCCCCTGCTTCCTGTTTGCCATGTGCTCCCCTTGTGAATGTGTCATGTTCTGATTGGTTGTTTTGATCATGTGTCACATTTTCATTGGTTCATTGTGTTCATTGATTTCAGTTGTTTCTAGTTAAGTCTGTGTATACCATAGCAAATTAACTTCTGTACAGAGTGATGCAAAGTTCAATTCATTTCCGTGAACAGGTTCATTGAGCCGAACTGTCCGAAATGCTAAGACGCCACTATGCATTTCTTTTGCATATGCGTTTCATGTTATATCAATGAAATGTTCAAATAAAGTCATTTGTGTCAACGCATATTGAAACAATCAACTAAAAAGTCATTTGTGTGAACTGCTGACTATTGCTTTTCATTCACTTTCATTAACATTCACACATTCACAAGTTTGTGGTCAGTTTCATTGGATCGCTGATCCCTTATGTCACGGACACGACTGACCAATATTGATTAGCCTACATCTTGGATAAAATTCGCAACAACACCACACATATTTATGCACTAATGTAGATATGTTCTACATGTCCAATCTAAACTCATTGATTTCACTTAACTTAAAATATAATCTGCATGTATAAGACCATAGTAAACGTAGCCTATTTACATCTCTCGACAAAAAGGTTTTTGCAGGTTTTAATAATAGTAGTGATAATAAGCATATTTCCAGAACGTCCCTCGGGCTTGCATGGTATCATCAACTTACTCATCGGACTCCTCTGTAATCCTCGGCAACTGTAAACTTCGACAGTTGGTTGAACCGTCTCAATTGGTTCTTTTTGAATCGTACATGCTACTTCGGTCTGTGCGCCTTGCGTCATCAACCCGGAACAAAAGTTCGATTCAGTTTGATTAGTGTTCGTTCAAGAACCGAACATCACTACTGTACAGTGTAGTTGTCCCAGGTGAAAAAAAGTACATTTCTATAATGTAGTTAAAGTGGTCTATTTTAGTGCACAAATTTTGTACTTAATGTACTAAAAATTATTCTTTAGTACTTCTTAAGACCATCTTAAGAACATCTAAGTGTACTCAACTGTGCTATTTTGAGACAGCATGAAATATGAACTAAAATGCTTGCTTTTAATATATATTTTATTAATGCTTTTAATAAACTTTCTGTGTATTTACCAATTAGTTTACTTGACGTGGTAACTAAATATAGTTTTAAATACAGAGATAGTATATTAAAAGCACATTTTAGTTCATATTCCATACTGTCTCAAAATTGAGTACACTCAGATGTTCTTAAGATTATCCTAATATACTAAAAATTCTTCTTTAGCTCTTCTTAAGTACAAAATTAGTGTCACGGTTGTAGATCCACAGTCTCATTCTGTCGTCTGTGTTTACGTTGTGCTGTCACGTTAATTGTTTCATGTGGGCGTCGCCGCTGATTGTGTGATCAGCGGCAGCTGTTTCCTATCTCTGTCAGCCTATATTACGCCGTGTCTTTCGTTCCATGTTTGTCAGATTGTTGCTTGGAGTCTCCGGTTTATGTCCTGCTGTTTCTTCGTGTGTGCTTCTGTTGCTTCTGGAGTCTTCGTGTTCATGTTCCAGTTGTTGTTCTTCGTTGGATTCTTCACGTCTTCACTCACTACCACGGACCCCAGCACGATCATCTAGCACTTGGACTTTCTGGCACTTCCATCTTCACTTCTGGCCCATCAAAGTCCCTGTGTCGCCGTCTCCCTGCTGCTGGTTACCTGTTGCTTTTGTTTACCTGGTGTGAAGCTCAATAAATGAGATTTTCTGACTTGCGATTGCATATATCCTTTTTTCATGGACCAGCAGCAGGAGACTAAAGGCAAACTTTACTCTCTGTCTGTTCCCGAGAGGGAGGCCATGGAGAAATACATTTCTGATTCTCTGGCAGCTAAGTTCATTCGCCCTTCCTCTTCTCCAGCGGGGGCGGGGTTCTTTTTTGTTGGAAAGAAGGATGGGTCCCTGCGACCTTGCATTGATTACTGAGGGTTGAATAACATCACGGTGAAGAATACCTATCCTTTACCGTTGATGTCTTCAGCTTTCGAGAGGTTGCAGGGAGCATCCATTTTCACAAAGTTGGATTTAAGGAACGCTTATCATTTGGTCCGTATCAGGGAGGGGGATGAATGGAAGACCGCCTTTAACACCCCTAGGGGGCACTTTGAATACTTGGTCATGCCCTTCGGGCTTTCCAACTCCCCGGCGGTCTT
Organism: Chanodichthys erythropterus; assembly: GCF_024489055.1. NCBI lineage: Eukaryota > Metazoa > Chordata > Actinopteri > Cypriniformes > Xenocyprididae > Chanodichthys > Chanodichthys erythropterus. Next base: position 4,648,056 of record NC_090223.1, read on the forward strand.
CCAGGCACTCGTCAATGATGTGTTGAGAGACATGGTAGACCAGTTCATATATGTCTACCTGGACGACAAATTGATTTTCTCCTTGTCTCTCCAGGAACATGTTCAACATGTCAGGCGAGTGCTTCAGCGGCTGCTAGAGAATGGGCTTTTTGTCAAGGCGGAGAAATGCGATTTTCATGCACAGTCTGTTTCCTTCCTAGGGTACATCGTCTCGTCTGAGGGAATTCGCATGGATCCTGACAAAGTTAAGGCTGTGGTGGATTGGTCAAACCCAGATTCCCGTAAGGCCCTACAGAGGTTTCTGGGCTTCGCCAAATTTTACCGGCGTTTCATTCGCAACTTCAGCCAACTAGCCGCGCCTCTGACCGCCTTGACCTCCCCCAGAACGACGTTCAGGTGGTCCGATGCAGCTGAGGCTGCATTCGCCAAACTTAAAAGTCGCTTCGTTTCGGCTCCTATCCTCATAGCCCCTGATCCTTCACGTCAGTTCGTGGTGGAGGTCGACGCGTCAGAGGTGGGGGTAGGTGCAGTTCTGTCCCAGCGTTCTCCTTCAGACGATAAGATCCATCCCTGCGCGTTTTTTTCTCATCTTTTATCTCCTGCCGAGCGCAATTATGACATTGGTAACAGAGAGTTGCTGGCAGTCAAGTTAGCGTTGGAAGAATGGCGTCATTGGTTGGAGGGTTCGGGGGTACCTTTCATTGTTTGGACTGATCATAAAAACTTAGAGTATATCAGAACGGCTAAAAGACTAAACTTCAGGCAGGCTCGGTGGGCAATTTTTTTCGAACGTTTTGATTTTTCTCTCTCGTACCGCCCGGGTTCTAAAAACATCAAACCCGATTTTCTTTCTCGTATTTTTGATCCTTCCGAATGCCCGTCTACTCCCGAGTGTATTCTTCCTGAGACATTAGTGGTCTCCACTCTGACATGGGAGGTCGAATCGAAGGTCAAGTCGGCCTTAGAAGGGGTAACGCCTCCGCCCGGATCGTTTATTTGTGCCGGAGAGGTTAAGGTCCAGTGTTATCAAATGGGGGTATTGTTCCAACGTAGCCTGTCACCCAGGGGTTAATCGCACCAGTTTTTTTGGTCAAGCAACGATTCTGGTGGCCTGCTATGGCTCGTGACATTCGCAGTTTTGTTTTGGCTTGCGCAATTTGTGCTGGTAAGACTTCCAATCGTCCCCCAGATGGGTTGCTCCAACCGCTGTCTGTCCCTTCGAGACCCTGGTCCCACATTGCGCTAGATTTTGTCACCGCCCTCCCACCCTCCCAGGGGAACACGATTGTTTTAACCGTAGTGGACCGGTTCTCGAAGGCGGCTCATTTCATTCCTTTGCCTAAATTGCCCTCTGCTAAGGAGACAGCGGTAACGGTCGTAGATCACGTCTTTCGGTTACATGGCCTCCCGTTGGATGTGGTCTCCGACAGGGGGCCCCAATTTGTGTCCAAATTTTGGCAAGAGTTTTGTAAGTTGCTGGGGGCGACCGTTAGTCTTTCGTCTGGGTTCCATCCCCAGACCAATGGTCAAACCGAGAGAGCCAACCAAGATTTAGAGAGAATGTTACGATGTTTGGTTTCCAAGAATCCTTCCTCCTGGAGTCAGCAACTCTCTATGATTGAGTATGCTCATAACTCATTACCAGTGTCTTCTACGGGCCTCTCACCGTTCGATTGTAGTTTAGGTTACCAGCCACCTATTTTTCCCAGTCTGGAATCCATAGTTGCGGTCCCCTCCGCTCACACCTTTGTCCAGAGGTGTCACCGCACTTGGACTAGAGCCCGCGAGACTCTTCTCCAAGTGGGGGCGCGCACCAAGGCTAAGACTGATCGCCACCGGTCGAAGCCTCCCGTATACGTCGTGGGTCAAAAAGTGTGGCTTTCTACCAAGAACATTCCTCTCCGCTCCGTCTCTAATAAGCTTGCTCCCAAATTCGTTGGCCCGTTTCCTGTCACCAAGATCATTAGTCCGGTGGCAGTCCGACTCAAACTTCCTCCGGCATACAGGAGAATTCACCCCGCCTTCCATGTGTCTAAAATCAAACCTGTGTTCCCCGGTTCCTCCACCGCCGCGTCTCGTAGACGGGGAACCCACCTATTCGGTTAATCGTATTCTGGACTCAAGAAGGAGGGGACGCGGATTTCAGTACTTGGTGGACTGGGAAGGTTACGGTCCGGAGGAGAGAAGTTGGGTTCCTGCTAGGGACATCCTGGATCACTCCCTTATCAATGATTACAATTGACAGGTAGGTGCTCCTGGGAACGCCAAGAGGCGTTCCTAGGAGGGGGGGTACTGTCACGGTTGTAGATCCGCAGTCTCATTCTGTCGTCTGTGTTTACGTTGTGCTGTCACGTTAATTGTTTCATGTGGGCGTCGCCGCTGATTGTGTGATCAGCGGCAGCTGTTTCCTATCTCTGTCAGCCTATATTACGCCATGTCTTTCGTTCCATGTTTGTCAGATCGTTGCTTGGAGTCTCCGGTTTATGTCCTGCTGTTTCTTCGTGTGTGCTTCCATTGGATTAAGAGTCTTCGTGTTCATGTTCCAGTTGTTGTTCTTCGTTGGATTCTTCACGTCTTCACTCACTACCACGGACCCCAGCACGATCATCTAGCACTTGGACTTTCTGGCACTTCCATCTTCACTTCTGGCCCATCAAAGTCCCTGTGTCGCCATCTCCCTGCTGCTGGTTACCTGTTGCTTTTGTTTACCTGGTGTGAAGCTCAATAAATGAAATTTTCTGACTTGCGATTGCATCTATCCTTTTTCACGTAACAATTAGTGCACGAAGATAGAGCACTTTAACTACATTATAGAAATTTACTTTTTTTTCACCCGGGGTACTTGTCTTGGTGTCGAATGTTAAGTAAAAACACAATGAATATGCAATATTGCAAACATTCAGCAAAATGCCCCCCTTGAGTTCATATTGAGTTTATGCTCATGGCGTTTCTGGGGTAAATCTAACATCATATGACATATTGTTTCACAAGCTGTTTTACTGATGTCTTTTCCATGGTTGAAATACTGATTGAGCAATTACAAGAGACAAGATACAGATTTCAGGTAAGTTTTACTGTGTCTTTCAAAATACCCTCTAATGTTCATTAATGTTTTTTTGTGCTGTAACTAGTAGTAAAGCGGAAGACGATCAATTCACATGTGCTCTGTGCTGCCACTTCGCTTGATCTGAGGTGATAAAGGTATCTGTCGTGCCACACTAAAGAGATAAATAACATATAGTAAAACTGACTGATCTTGAAAGCTGAGACTTGGATTCATATCAAAAGTAACAAAGCACAAAGCTTACTGTGATTTATTGGATGGCAGGCACAATATAATGCTTTGTTCATTCATCAGTTGAAAACAGCATAGCTGAAATTATCTGTTCTTGGAATTTTATAATTGATATCAGATCTTTAAAATGATAATTGATTAAATCAAGAAATCTATATTTGTAACCCAGCCCTAGTGCTTAGTCATGCGGTGTGAATTCTGACCTGTGTCTCCAGGGTTGTAAACTGGTTTATCAGTCTGAATGAAGATGTATCCAGACCGGAACGACACCGTGATAATTTTCTCAGCTTTGTGGAAACTCCCAAATTCCACAACCAGTCTCACCGAGTTTTTCAAAATTTTTTTCAACAGGTTTGGATTGATCTTATGAAAAAACAAAAAAACAAAAAAAAGTTTATTTGATAATTATCTCAACAAGCTTTACCTGATTTAAAAAAAACAAAAAAAAAAAAAAACATAACTATTGTCAAGACATTCTGCTTAATTACAAAATGGCAGATATATAGTTTCTATAAACACAGACAATGAATACACTTAGTCTTCTGAGCCAACCTCTATGGTTTTGAGATCACTATAGCGGTTGGCTGAATTGAGGATGGCAGAGTCCCGCATCAGGACGGATTCCTTCTCGAATGTATAGACAATGACTTTGACTGTGATTGGCTCGGACAGGCTGTGTGCCTCTAGTAAGATATTCAGTTTGGTTCCAAGCCTCAGTCTTGCTGGAGCTAACATGATAAACCTGACAGAAAATACATACAGTCTCATTACAAAGTCCTTATCAGCTTTGCATAAAGTAAAAACATATGCATACTGGATCACCTGCTATCTGCTTTATGTTTGTGTATCTTTACACTGACGAGATTGGAAAGTTTTGTACTTACTTTGGTGCCGAGTCAAGAGTTTGATTGCCACTGTAAACACAAACAAAATACTTTACATTGTAAGTGTTGGTTCAATCATAAGTAAAAATGGTCATTTATTCACCATTTTTTATCTTTTATCATGTCGTACCAAACCCAAAAGACTCAATGCCAAAAATACATTTTTTAATGACAGGTTTCTGCCCCACATTAATTCTACCCAAAACTTTGACATTCATAAAAACTTTTTAAAAGTAATCCGTATTAGTTGAGCAGTTTAGTCCAAGTCTTCTAAAGAGCAATGATAATTGCATATGATGAACAGATTTAATTTACACTGTAAAAGTAGAATTAGTTTGCAATTAAAACATTCAAGTATGTTTTACAAAAAAAACTTTTCACTTATATTTTTTGTTTAAATCAACGTGTTACATGCTGTTGTAATTATTTGTAAATAAATAAAATAATAAAATTTAACTTACCGGCTTTGGGAAGAAACCTGGTAATTGAATACCAATGGTATCCATAAAAGCAGTGGAATAAGCAGCCTCATCCTGCAGGACTGGCTACTCACAAAATGAGAACATGGCAACAGTGGGAAAGCTGAAATAAGAAACATCACTCCTCCCACTAAAGCAAAGATATCCTTTGGAAAAAAGCTCAAACTCTCTTGGCCTCTGATTGGTGAGATGACCACAGAAAGCAGAAGTGCTGTCATGATTTGAGTAGTTGATTTGAAAAAAAAAAAATCTTTGATAGCAATTTATCACATATGACAATTATCCGACAAAATACCAGAAGTGCCGCGTCCCACAGACGAGAATCTATGAATCACAATCACATTATTAGACCGTTTTCTAAGGCTGTATGTCTGTCACACTCACACACATCAGAAGGAATTTGTTTTCAGTTTGCACCGTCTTACCTTTCTTAGTTTGTTGTCATGGATGTTAATTTGATTTGTCATTCTGTTCAGCTGTGTGTGATTTATTTACCTTGTTTGTCTGGTATTTAATTCTGCATGCCTTCATATGCTATTGGAAATGTGGTAATTCCCACTTCTGAAGTCGTGAATACGAGCTCATTGCATTCAAGCGGAGGGCATTCATGTGCAATTTTTACCTTGGAAACTCATATTTTCAATATGAGAGCATGTGAAGAGCATGTGAAGCCAGCATGAGTTCCTGGGTTTCTGTTCTTAATTGTCAGGTCTAGTGTGAATATGATGTTTCTTTGACTATCATCCTGCGCTTATCTACAACCTCCAGTTGTGAGAATGACATATTAAAACCATTTGAAATCATAATGTGTAATGGTACTGTTGTGAGGGCAATCCGACTAATCATAACACTGCATTTTGTCCGACAAAAACACAGGAGAGTTAATAGATGTCTGTGTAATATCAGTGATGTTCATTCATGCTTTTTCCATGCTATAACTAGAAGAAATGGTCGGTACACATGCTGCTTAAAATGAGGTGCTACATACTATATTGTTTCATATCAAAAGTAACTGCTTTGTCTTATCTGTTGTCGTGTTTGTCAGTGTCCTTTTTGATCTACGATGGATTTATCACTGTTTTACATGAGATCCCCATGGCTTGTCAGACGTAGCAACAGTGACTACATGTTTCTCAGAGCTGCTCCATTAACACTAAATGCTGCTCCACACAAACTCAGACTCTGCATGACATAGAAAGCACACATGTAAGCAATAAAATATGAGAGGCTTTGCTGTATTGTGAATAAGTCAAGGCTGAAGGGTGTTGCACAACACAAAGCCAAGCATCACCTTCAGCCATGACTTATTCACAATGCAGCACTACCCTGACGCGAGGTCACAGACACACGCTAAAGAGCAAAAGGACAACTTTTCAGCATGTAAGATGTATATGGTGTACAAGGACTTGCAGGAGTCGGAATTAGAAATCCTCGATCACTTGTAGTCAGCTTTGACAAAACTCTCCTCAGCTAGCGCTTCTTTTTGAAGTGACTAGCAGCCTTGTCACCTGACCTGAATACTGTGCTCTTATTTGCTAAAACAGACTTGTCAGTTTCCGTACACAAACAACAAGGGCACTTGTCGGCTTCTGCTGTTAAACGTGAACTCGCGATGCCTTGACAGTGGACAATACTGGCTTTTTTGACCGAATGTGCTATATGTGGAAACAACGCACAGCAGTCAGTTCATTTTTTTTTTTTTTTAAAGAAGCATTTATGGGTTTTTGCAAATTAACTCTTCAAACATTAAAGGAAAAAATATGTATCAATGCAACTTTAATGAAGTAAAATCACTAAAAGCTTTCCTTCCACTGGAATATTCCCTGACCGTGAACAGCAGCAGAATGTTCCTATGCGTCATCTCATGGAGCTCAAATAAAAACAGACTAGGAACTGTTCTCACACACTGTGTCATTATTTTTATTTAATATCATTTCCAGTACATCTACTGAGATGTAGCAGTGACTAACAGTGATTTTGCCAAGTTAGGCATGTTCCTGGATCAACATTTCTGTGTGAAAATACTCCTACCCCTAAACTTAACCCAACCCATCAATTATCCCTAAAATCAGAGGAAAATTATAAATGAAAAAACACTGTGGTTGTAAGCCTAAACTTGACATTAACTGTAAACATGTCCCCCAAATCTGAATGGTAGATTGAAATGTTGATCCAGGGTCAACAGAGATGTTTATCCAGGAACAATCTGTTCACTGTGACTAAACAACAGATGTGGATCCACACCAGACAGAGACCGTTCATATGTGATCAGTATGGCAAGAGCTACACGTGAAATGTTTGTATAGAACAGAAAAACTAGTAATTACTCTAGCTGTATCTATCACTCCTTTCCAGTGTTGCGCAGTAACGCGTTACTGTAACGCGTTACTATAACGCATTACTTTTTAAATAAATTAACTCCATTACGTTACCATATACCTACAGCCTAACCTGTTTACAGCAGCGACGCACTGTAGGATTGGTGGATGCCAACCACTTTAAACACGAAGACGCACTGTGGGCGTGTTTCCGTTTATTCAAGTATGTGCGGCAGTCATGGCGAGTCAAGGCGAGAGCAAGACGAGTTTCTCAATGTGGAAATATGCTCATTATTTCACTTTAGTTGAGCATAAAGACAAAAACCTTTTAGTCAAATGTAAGCTGTGTCTTTCTGGTTCCAAGGTCATATCTACTGCGATAAACAGCAACTCCAATCTACCTCCAGAAATGTTATTCATTTAAGCCATTAGTTGACTAATAACATTTAAATTAATTTAATTTCTTAAATACTGGAGAGAATAAACCATAATAATGATCGTAATATAGGCTATAGCGCATGCATAAAGCTTGCCACAAAGAACCGGCAAAATTAATGATTATGAATGTGACCAAAACAGCATGGAGACATTTTAATTGTTTATTAATAAAGTAATGTTTTCTGAATCAGTGTCGGCTGCGAAGATGAAGTTGACATTGCTGACTCTCATCATCTGCTCATACTGGACGCGCTTAGAGAGAAAATGCACATTTCATTTTAGGCTACATAATCAGAGTAGCCTATTTCTTTTCATTTTTAGATATTTCAAGCTTTCTATAGATATATTTCTGATGTCTGCGTGGCAAGCAGCCGCTGTTTCGGTTCATTTAGCCTATAAGACCCGCTCCAGTTCACGCACCAGTGATCGCGCCGGCGCATCCATGATTGTCTGCTATATTTGCTTCTTATTTATTAAATCCAGGCAATTGTTTGATGAGACATTGATTCAAATACATTTTTTACAAAACGAAATTCACTTTAAAGAAAGGCTTTCTACAAAACAAAACTTAATGAAGTGTTTAAAATCATGTCTGACCCACTCCATGTCTCCCGATATATTGCGCATATCTTATGATGCATCTTACTCATGCTGTTCACTTTTCATAATCAAGTAAATTAATTTAAAACATAACATAGTTACTTTCCCTGGTAATTAGTTACTTTTCTAATGATGTAACTCAGTTATTAACTCCGTTACTTTTTGTGAGAAGTAACTAGTAACGATAACTAATTACTTTTTTAAAGTAACCTGTCCAACACTGCTCTGTACTCATGCTTTGTATATGCTTTGCATCTGCCTGCATTGACACCATTTTCTTTAAGAATTTATAATTATATACCAGTTATCACTGTAATATAAATAGAAATAAAAGTTACTTCACTTGTAGTGGTTTAACATGATATAATTCATCTTTTGTATATATAACAGGCGATCTTTGGTCTCATTAATCTATTATTTGTTCCCTGGCAAATTGTTTTGTCTGAGGGTAAAGTGAAGTTTCAAAATTGTATATATTTAGGCTATTTAACTTTACCATTGTAGCCTACTGTAATGCTGACTTTATACGTTTGACTGAATCGTTTGCTTTTTTTCTTATTGTAGCTTCTTGTCATGATTCAAGTTGTTGTGTTATGATCACCATCTGCTCCTGTCACTTCCATGACTACATTACCCATAATCCTCTCTGCCAGTCACCTGCACTCACTCCACCAATCACTATCACTAATCACCACACCCAGCTGCAGTACATTAACAGGACTATAAAGGACTTTCACTCACACCAACTCACTGTGAAGTCTTGTTAACTGTTGTTACATTTCTGAGCGTTCCTGATTCTTGTTTGTCTTCCTGTTTCTGATCCTGTCTGTTCCTCGTATACTCTGCTGCCAGCCCTTTGGACCCTTTGCTCTGTTTTGGATTTACGTTTGTTATCTGTAGTGGTGGGCAGAGCGAGGCTTCGTGAAACACTGAAACAGTTGAAGCAAATGTGCCATATTGTGTCGAGGCTTCGAAACTCTACCGACACCCGTCTCCACAGTGACACCTAGTGGTCAATTTCACATGTTATCTGAAACAACCTTGACAAGCCAAAATGTGATGAGTTTTTATCATCTGTCTGACAACTACATGATGTTGGTTATGTAACCCTCCTCACGGTGAATAACTAGGTTATTTTAGTCATGAAAAATGAAGAATAATAAAACAAATCAAGCCACAATGGTCTCACATTTTTACAGATTTGTATTCAAGAATATTAATTGCTCTGCTGTGGAAGGACTTAGCCTACTTCTTTTTTTACATATAATTTCTCCAGCCTTTGAAAAAATCCTCTCACAAGGGACATTTGTTGCTGGCATACACAGATATGTTTTAGCAAGGACATACAAATGAGGGAAAATTACAGCTCTCTCTTTCCAGTAACTTAGAGGATCATGAGTTCTGGGCAAAAACACATCTTTGAGGTACTTTTTCACTTCAACTGTGGCATCAGCTGTAGCACTGTGTATTGCCTGGGTTTCACGGATACGATTATCAAAAAGTTCCCATAAACTGTTGCTGCTAGTTTAAACGGTTGCAGTAGTGACAATGATTCTTGAATAATGTCATACTCAAAACTTGTCAGCGGAGCAGTATCACTGTTTAAACTGGATAGCGCAGCACCCACTGGCTCTCGTTGCTCATACAAGCGTTGCAGCTTGTCAAAAGTGCCGTTCCATCTCGTCTCAACCTCCTGTACCAGTTTCAGAGTTGGTCTGCCCATCAAGCCCTGCATCTCCACAAGCTTGTCCTTTGCTTTGCAGCTGGATCTAAATAACCCCACTATCTTTCTGGCTTTCTGCCGTATTTCATTGATGACTGGGGTTTGATCTAGGGCCTTTTTCACAATTAAATTTAAATTATGGGCAAAACATGGGACATGCCGAAGGTTGAGTAGCTGGGCAGTTGCTTTACGATAGATGGATATAAATGCTGAATGCAATTAGTTTATGGGTGAAATACAAAAAGAGGTTAATATAGCAAAAAAAAATATTATTTATCATTATTTAGAACAATAATAATTTTCTGACATTCAAACACTGTATTTAAGGATCACAGTGCAGCCCAAAATACTCTTTAATTGTCATTTAAAATCTTTATATAAAATTTGATATCTGGACTTAATTGTCTAGCTTTGACAATATTCTTTGACTGGAACCTGAGAGAATGAATATATACTAGCAATTCAACCATAGTTTAATTTGCTTAAAAAAAAACTGCACCAGCTCAGCAAAATTAGGAGACTTGTGTTACCTGTTTGGATGCTCCTGTAAGTGTTCCCTTCATGACAGAGTTGAATGAATCTTTGCGCTGCTGTTCAAGAGTTCTGATGAATGGCGTTCCGTGGGGAAATAGTTGGCTTTACAGGAAATGGAATCTCCGTTGAGTGGTCGCAGGGTTACGCGTTGCAGCATGGATTTCGCTCGCAGTCTTGAGGAGTTCTTGGAACTAAATACCTTGAGCGATTCTTCTTCTGCAAAGTTCGACAAAGGTTCTTGCAGGGTGTTTAAGTGAGTTCTTGAAGAGGTTTCGCTTGCAGGCAGGATGATGGTCCGCTGACTCAGTCCAAGGTGAAGAAGCACAAGCAAAGGCAAAATCCATGAACAATGCTTGGTACTGGATTTTGAACGGTTTGTTGATTCCACATTTGTTGCTCCGGTCTGGCTCGCTGCTAAGAGTGGTTTGCGTCTGTAACTCTGTATAGCTTTGTTTTGAATCTCTTACTTTCATTCATTGTTGCTTATATTATCATTACCTTGTATCTAATATTGCCTACCACATTAATCTGATGTCGCTAGCTTTTAATCTTTAGCTTTTAATGCGTTTGCATCTCGCTAGTTTGTTAACTTGTCATCAGTCTCTCGCACGCTCCTCTTTCAACGCGTTCATCAAACAGCTGTGGTAACTCGGATCAGTCTATAAACATGGTGAGTCATGTCATCCTCTCCCTCTATTGCAAGTCACATGTTCAGTATAGCTTTCTCTGGATTTACATGCCATAAATGTAGGGAAATAGTCAGGCTGACAGAGGAAATCTTAGAGACACGCATCCAAAACCTTAATCGAGGATAGTACGAATGCAGGGGCTTCAGATACTGTTTTGTATGCGACTAGCTTAGTGAACTCTGTACATTGTTCGGTTCTGGCTGTAGAGCGTGCGCAGCAGGGCACTTGGGTCACGGTGAGGCGGCCTAGCCGCGGAAAACACCACTCCTCCGTTCCATTAAGAACACTCGGCCTCTTTTCATTTTATTTCAAAAACAAACAAAAACATGTTAATAGCCTCAGAAAACAAGTGATTGATTATCTGCAATGTCTGCATATATTTAACAAAATGAAATATTAAACATCCCTGCCTCTTTTTGTACAATGTAAAAAAAAATGTAATACTATTTGTGCATACGCTGATTATCTTCACTGTAATGAAAGGAAATAGGCTATAACATAAGACACAACCATGTCTCTTTTTGTTAAATGTCAGTTTTAATGATCAGTAATAGCCATTATAAAAGGTATAAGAATACACAATAAGAAATAAAGCAAACAATTCAGTCAAGCATACAAAATCAGTGCTTTAGCAGGATACAAAAGTTAAATAGTCATAGTTATGAAACGTCACATTGCCCTCAGCCAAAATGGAGTCAGCTGCAAACGTCAGAAGGACTCGCCGAGGTAAGGCTGCTCTCGGCTGGGTACATCAGCGCTGAGCTCATGTATTTGAGCTTTAAACCAGCATATTCTTGCCTGAAAAACTACATATAATGACATAATAACAGTAATATGTTTGCTTGCTGGTTAGTGCGAGATGCATTCTGGGATACCTGGCTGTCTCAAATCTGCACAAGTCACCTCTCGATGCATCGTCGATAAAGAACACATCTGGGGATTTGAACTTTACTTGGCTATATGCGAACTTTGAATTGGAACAGTACTTGGACAGCGACTGATGACGTTCCACAAGTCCTCAAGAACACAAGTACAGACAAGTACGCATATTGAGAAACGGCTAAGGATTCTGCAGGAGTGTGGGCGGGGCCTTAATATTGCATGGTTACACTTCATGGCTGTTTCTCAATATGCGTTCTTCAGCGATCTTGCATCCTTGTGTTCTTGCTCTACGTCATCATCAATCATGGAAAGTTCAATTCCAATACTCAAGAACGCAAGAACAGAGGATGCATGAAAGTACCCAGATGTGTTCTTGATATTGCGTATGCATCGAATGCAGACTTGAGAGAATAGAACCGTTAAAAATCCCAGAAGACGCTGCAAGCTTTAAAGTTCTCGTTCTCACTTATGAGATTCCCGCTACATGCTCACAAATATGTGAAGGCTCGTTAAAGTAAACTGTGTGTTTTGCTTAATTTTAATAAAGTGATAACCTGAAGAAAGCCTGCAGTATTTTTATTGGTATATAAAAAAAAAATATTCTTAACATTGACAAAGCATGTAACACAAAGGCTACTCATTTTCATAAATACACACGGCATCATATTGGGACAATGGCGGCTTCACTTTTTTACAGTGGAAGAAAGTGGAGGTGCATCGTCCATATTTTTAACAGTCTATGTGGGTAACGCAACATTTTCAGATTAGATTAGATTAGATGCGAGTGTGTTGAAAATTATGTTATAATGTTACTCTGTGTTTGACTGGTCTGGTCCGTTATGATTGATGTGAACATGAGCATTAACCTGCAGTCAGGACACTCTGAATAAAACATGGAAAATAACCATTTAATTACAATAATGTACCTGATAGAATGTATATTGTTACATTCATGATTTCTATTAGTTGTTAACTCTTTTCTTTACAATTCTTTCTATTGCTGTTATTCTTAGCCTTATTCTTATTCAAGCCTTATACTGTATTTTCAGTAGGAAATACATCATCAACACTGGAGAAAACGGCGCTCAAAAGGACGGTTGATGGTCGTTAGTTTCCCCAGTCTCAGCCTCAAACGACCACTGGCTGAACATCTGATGCATATGGCACACTTAAAGGGTTAGTTCATCCAAAAATGAGAATAATGTCTTATCAATCTTCAGAACACAAATTAAGATATTTTTGATGAAATCCGATGTCTCGGTGAGGCCTCTATTGCCAGCAGTGGTACTTCCTCTCTCAAGATCTCAAGATCCAGAAAGGTACTAAAGACATATTTAAAACAGTTCATGTGAGTACAGTGGTTCAATATTAATATTGTAAATCATGTGACTTTGACGCTCTGAACCACTGATTCGAAACAAAAGATTTGTAAAGCTTCGAAGCAGTGTTTTGAAATCGGCCATCACTAGATATTGTTGACAAGTCATTTATTTATTTTTTGGTGCACAAAAAGTATTCTTGTCGCTTTATAATATTAAGATTGAATGACTGTGTTTAAATACATCTTTAGTACATGTCTGGCTCTTGAGAGGTTCAGTGACATTGCTGGCAATAGAGGCCTCACTGAGGATTTCATCAAAAATATCTTAAGTTGTGTTCTGAAGATGAACGAAGGTCTAAAGCCTGGGATACACGGCATGATTTTTTTCTGTCCCAGACGAAATATTGCCATTGTGAAACAATCCTGGCGATTTCTGTGATCGTGGCTCTTAATCTGTGGTCATATGTCGTGCAGTGAGACAGGTTCAAACATGGTTGTTGTGAACAAGGCTTTAAAATTGTAAACTGCTTACCTCAAAGTCTTTTTCTTTCAATGCTTGTTTTTTTTTTCAGCACACATAAAAACTACAACTGCTAAAGTGTGATTCAGCATGGTCTCTTTTTTTTTTACCACTAGCACATGCTGATGACATTTTAATCTTCTATAGAAACTTGCATCGTAGCCTACGAGTCAACAGGTGTCATCATAGTACAGTCTACATGCACGTCGTACCCAAGCTTAGTGGATCCATGTCGCACAGTGTGATTTGTAATGATCTTCTAGGATTGCTAAAATCGTGCAGTGTATCCCGGGCTTTATGGGTGTGGAATGACATAGTGAGTAATTAATGACATAATATTTGGGTGAACTAACCCTTTAACTGGAAACACTTCAGGATTTTTTAAGTCGAATTTTACAAGATGTGCAGGAAATAAGTTGCATGAGTGTCCACTACTGGAGGAACCTTTGCAATGAGTTGAATTGGAACATCCTAAGCCCTTGGTCACTTCCACTATGGAGTTTATTTATTTTTATATTTATTTATTTTGCACACTATATTGCCAAAAGTATTGGGACACCCCTCCAAATCACTGAATTCAGGTGTTCCAATCACTTCCATGGCCACAGGTGTATAAAATCAAGTAGTAGGCATGCAGACTGCTTCTACAAACATTTGTGAAAGAATGGGTCGCTCTCAGGAGCTCAGTGAACTCAAGCGTGGTACCGTGATAGGTTGCCACCTGTGTAATAAGTCCATTCTTGAAATTTCCTCACTACTAAATATTCCACGGTCAACTGTTAGTGTATCATAACAAAGTGGAAGCAATTGGGAATGTAAAATCACAGAGCGGGGTCAGAGCATGGGTTTGGTGGTTGCCAGGAGAACGATACTTGCCTGACTGCATTGTGCCAAGTGTAAAGTTTGGTGGAGGGGGATTATGGTGTGGGGTTGTTTTTCAGGGGTTGGGCTTGAACCCTTAGTTCCAGTGAAAGGAACTCTTAATGCTTCAGCATACCAAGATTTCATGCTCCCAACTTTGTGGGATCAGTTTGGGGATGGCCCCTTCCTGTTCCAACATGACTGCGCTCTAGTGCACAAAGCAAGGTCCATAAAGACATGGATGAGCGAGTTTGGTGTGGAGGAACTTGACTGGCCTGCACAGAGTCCTGACCTCAACCCGATAGAACACCTTTGGGATGAATTAGAGCGGAGACTGTGAGCCAGATCTTCTCACCAACATCACTGCCTGACCTCACAAATGCACTTCAAGAACCCAGATGAAAAAAAAAAGTACACTTCTATAATATACTTAAAGTGCTGTACTTTAGTGCACTAATTTTATACTTAAGTAATAAAGAATAATTTTTAGTATATTAAGATCATCTTAAGAACATCTAAGTGTACTCAACTGTGCTATTTTGAGACAGCATGAAATATGAAATACTAATGAAATATGAAATACTAAAATGTGCTTTTAATATACTATCTCTATATTTAAAAAAAATATATTTAGATACTACTTATAGTACATTTGAACCCACAGTGTACTACAAGTGGTAGCTAATAGATAGTATATTAAAAGCACATTTTAGTTCATATTTGATGCGGTCTCAAAATAGCACAGTTGAAAACACTTAGATGATCTTAAGATTAACTTAAGAAGTCCTAAAGAAGAATTTTTAGTATATTAAGTACAAAATTAGTGTGTGAAAATAGAGCACTTTAAGTACATTATAGAAGTGTACTTTTTTTTTTTCACCTGGGAAGAATGGTCAAAAATCCCCATAAACACTCCTAAACCTTGTGGAAAGCCTTCCCAGAATAGTTGAAGCTGTTATAGATGCAAATGGTGGGCCAACTCCATATTAAACCCTACGGATTAAGAATGATGTCATTAAGGTTCATGTGCACGTAAAGGCAGGCGCCCCAAAACTTCTGGCAACATAGTGCATCTCATTATAATGAGAAAGTATCCCATTATCACGCCAAAGTAACATTACGAGAAAGCATCTAATCTCATTATTATGAAAATATCAAACGTCCCGTCTGTTCCTGATATGATGAGCTCATGATCTGTCATTAATGTTTATTTGTGAAGATGTTGTTCATGTTCACAGAGGCGTAACGTTCATCCTGCGGTTCATCTTCTGTTCATCTGATGGCAGCATAAGTCACTGTATCATTATGACCCTGAAAGAACAGATTCTGTCCATTAATATTGATTATTATTATTATTATTATTATTAGAGCACAAGCTTCATTCATCTGAGAGTCAAACTCATTTCAGCAGCGTAGAGATGAGAGAAAGTGCTGGTATCTACTCACATCCACTGATTTTACTGGCTTTTTATTGTAGGAAGTGACCTCAGAATAAGTCACATGATCATCTGTCTGCTCCTGAACATCAATGCAAACGTGCAGAGAATTAGGTTTAATACACACAGCAGACACACATCTCTCAATATAATATGTAGAATAACACTAAAGCGTTGAGTAAATCACATTAGAGAACAGACTCACATTTAGTTGACTCACATTGGCTCTGGCAGCAGGAGGAATGGACATGTCGATCGTCTCATACGTCCCTATCTGTTCATTCTCATCTTTGACCTTCAGACAACAAACAGTTCAGCTGCATGAATGACACTTTATTGAGCTTTAAAGATCTAAATCACTGCATTACTGAACTCACCGCAGACTCGACCGTCCCTCTTTTATTACCTGCAAATTTATGATAAAACACACAGAATGTAACAATGAGATGATGTTGAAGCATTATTTGACTTGATAACTCTTTGAGATTGACATTACAGGATTCTCAGCAGGAATAAACTTGTGTTTTCTAATTTGATATAATCCACATGTTTCTATGATACACTCAATCTGAACATCATCACAGTGAGATCTGAACTGTTTTTAACTCTTCTAAAGGAGTAAATCTGAAACTCACCAGCTGTTTTTCTGTAGATCAGCCAGAGAACAGCGAGAAGAAAGACAGCGACTGCAGCGACAGAAATCACTGCGACTGAAGAAGAGATCGAGCTCAGAGTCAGAGACGACTGGAGACAATTACAGACAAAGACAAAAGCCATTGGTCATGGGAATGTGATGATACCTTTAGTAACGTGTGTGTTTGTAGTTGAGAGATCCTCAGAGATTGTGACTGCTGTTTCAGGATTCATCATTGTATCGCCAAGGATGAGGAGAAAGAGGAGGTGAGGTGTATCAGATCTTTTAGCAGTTTAAAGTAATCCAGCACAAGAAACAACGTAACAAAACTGTTTGCTGAGGCACATACAGTACAGCACCAGACAATGATGTGAACTCAGTGAAGGCAATACTGAACTAATGAACTATAATGTGTGTGCAGGACAATTTACATGTTAATTAAACATTTGTTAGACACATCAGAGAAGTGAATTTTTGTTTTAATTATTGTGCATGTATGACATTTTAACACATCGCTTCACATCTTCTGCAGAGAAAGATGACATGCTGCAACTAACAGGCCTTGTGGAATTGCTTGTGCTCATATTATTTCATCATCTGACTGCAAAATGCATAATAAGGCCGGGTTCACACCGCAAGCGGCAGCAGAGCGGAAGCAGCACGTATTTTTTTCGGCGTCCATGTTAAAAGATGAGAGCGTTCACACCGCATGCAGAGGGAGCAGGAGCAGAGCAGAAGCAGATCGTTTCGGCGCTGGGTCTATTTTTGCTGCGCTGCTAACGCTCAATTAAAGTGAAAGTACACCTTTGATGGACAAAATAAATATGATTTCACACAAAAAGTGCTCAAAATGCACAGAATAAGCATATCTAGTGTGTTTTAACTAGAATTGAAGTATGTCATGAAGTATGTCAGTTTGGGCTAAAGTATGGTATATTATAGAAAACTAAACTAAACTAGCCAGAAAATATGATATATAAACTAGGGCTGTCAATCGATTAAAAATTTTAATCTAATTAATTACATACTCTGTGATTAATTAATCTAAACTAATCGCATACATAATTTTTGCTTTGAAGTATTAAATATTTCAATTCAAATGAATCAATGCAGGGTTTTTCCTGGGTCAAAAATGGTCTTCGGTGGTGACAGACATGGTCATCCACACAAACAGTAAAAAGTGCCCTACCCACGTGATCTGCGAGCCTGATAGTGAAAATAAAGTACCAGTCAATGTAATTATTTCTTGCCCTCTTTGTAAAAAAAAAAAAAGTGATTTTATAGCTTTGTAAGAGAAGATACTTTTTTGCTAAACCTAAAAAAGTATTAAAAAGTAGCATTTAGAAGTTATATTAACTAATAATATAATTCTCTACCATATACAATTGAATGCACCTAGCTAACAACAACTTGCTTTGTTCTGGTTTCACCTCACTCCAGTCTAAACTAACTGATTTTATAAGTCTAATTTACTACACATTGTCATTTAAATAACCTGAAAATATTGTGGATTATTAAGGCTAATTTTACTAACCACTCATTATAGACCGTGTCGACAGATCAGTTGTTGTCATGATTCATTAAAATGAATCTGTTCAAAGGAGCCATTAGGTCACGAATTGGACATTAGCGGACGTTGACGCGTTGTGTGTGAATCGTGACTGTTATTAGGACATTGCAAAAGATTTGTCAACACAGAAAACACTTCACCACTTTCCTTTTTGTTTACTGAAAGTGTGGTTTATGTCAACTGCACGTGCAGGGCGCCTGTCAGAGAAGATGAGGAGACGTTCTTTTGAGCACTGTTCACACCCAGCGGTTATTCAGGAAAAACATTCTCCGAATGCGCCTCGTGAAACATGGATTCGGTCTTACGAACTTTTAGCATTGTGTCAGTTGATTTAGATTATTGTGTGTGAGGTAGAGATACCCCTTTTCCACCAAGGCAGTTTGAGTGCTGGTTCGGAGCCAGAGCCTAGTTTCAAATCAGTTCTTTGTCTTTCGACACACAAAGCACCAGCTCCAAACCAGGAAAAGTGGTTCGTAAGTAGCACCAAAACATTGCTGGGCTAGGAGTAAGAACCGCTTGCGTCAGGGGCTGGGGGCGGGGTTACCGTGACCAACAAGACACCCGTGATCGCCATTTTTGAAATAGCAGCTAATCGAGCTAATGCAGCTCGATCATAATCTCCGTCTATATACAAATTACAGCGAGCCGTGTTTGGATGCCAATGTAGGTTCGCAAAGCCATGAGCATCAACAGTAGTGAAACATCCGCGATTGTGGATAGAAGGCTTGTTCGAGATGCATCGGAGCAGCGCGGACCGATTCGGCAGGTGCCGTAATCTGCGTTAATTTTTTTAATGGGTTATTTTTTTCTCCGATTAATTAATCGAAATTAACGCATTATTTTGACAGCCCTAATATAAACATTATTTTAGTTATTGCACAGACAGCAATATAAGCTCTTGCATACCCAAATCAAACCCGAGTTGCCGTCTTTTTCGCCGAGTTTGCAGTTTTGTAAACATGTTCATGCGTCAGATGATATAAAACACAAAGCTAACCTCATTCGTGTGCAGCGATGGATGACACAAGGCTTTTATTTATTTATTTTTATTTATTTTATGTTTATATGTGAGTGTTGTACACCTTGCATGTTAACAAACTTTCAAGACTATCAAGTTTAACAATGACCAATTAAAAAAACAAATTTATAGCTGTACAAACGTTTCCAGTGTGAATACTCGTGTGTCTCTGCAGCTGCAGTTCACGCTCACGCGCTGCTGCCGCTTGCGGTGTGAGCCCGGCCTAACACACCTTTAAAACAAACACTTTAATCTCTGTCCATGTGAAGTAGCCTATAGGCGAAGGCTGTTTTATTAACTAAAATAACAATAATAATAACTAGATAAAAACTTTTGTCAAGATACACTTTAATTTGGATTGAAAAGCCTAGCCAGAAAGTTTGAAATAGTTTTAAAAGCTTGAAAGTTTAAGTTTTAATTTAGTAGTTTTGATAGATATGTGGTTGTTAAGGTACTCTGGATGTCTGCTAGGGTGTTGCTATGAAGTTGCTAGGGTGCTCAGGTTAGTTGCAAAGTGTTTGCTAAGGTATTCTGGGTGGTTGCTAGGGTGTTGCTATACGGTTGATAGGGTATTTGGGGTGGTTGCTGATGATAGATAGATAGACAGATAGATAGATAGATAGATAGATAGATAGACAGACAGACAGACAGACAGATAGATAATTAGATAGATAGATAGATAGATAGATAGATAGATAGATAGATAGATAGATAGATAGATAGATAGATAGATAGATAGATAGATAGATAGATAGATAGATAGATAGATAGATAGATAGAATGTAAATGAAACTACAGGATGTGCTTCTCATCTTGGTTTCCTGACTTGCGTAGTGCCGCGCCTCACAACAAAAATAAACTCTGCAGCACAGACTTGTCGCAGGTTTTTTTTATTTATTTTTTTTATTTTGTCAATCTGTAAATTAAGTCAAATATATTGTGCGTATTTATTACTTTAATGGCTTGCCTGCATTATTAAGGGGAAACAGATTACTGTAATTTCAAGGCCACAAAACTGTCACAAATTAACACAAAGGAACAGCGGCAGTAACGATTTAGACCATAGAGGACTGATGTGTATGAGAGGGCGTTTCTGGACATTTCTGTAGATAATTTCTGTATGTCACCATTTATTCAATCAATCTGTTGACATTTACCATAGTCACATTTAGTTTAGCCATACTTTAGCACAAAGGGCACAAATGAACGATGCCAGTTTTGGGGTAATTTTTTGGGTGGAGATTTGTTTTTTTTTTCATAATTTTTTAAAAAAGGTAATCACTTCCAGGGTTTCTTTTAAAGGCACAAACCAGCAAATCGAGCACAGACGAATGACACCGGTCTGGAGTGATTTGCATGGCATGGGGTGGAGAGTGACATCACAGCTCCTGAATAATATTTTTTACTAAAGAGGGGAAATAGATACAGTGATCATTTTAATGCCACAAATCAAGCACAAACCAACGACACTGTTTTCGTGCGTTTTAGACGAAGTGGGGTGCAGCCCCTGAATTATATTTGTTATATCTGTGGAAAAAACAGTTATAGTGTTTGTTTTAACGGTACAAATCGAGCACGAATGAACAGCACCAGTTTGGAGCGATTTGAACGAAATGGGGTGGAGAATGATGTCATACGACCAAAACAATAATGCTCAATATCTCGAACACCAAACCAGCACAAACATTCATTTTCGCGGCACAAATCAGCATGAATGACATAGTTTTGGGGATTATTTCATTTGATGGTGTGCCAACTTCACAGAGGAACTAAAAGAAAATGAAAATGAAACTAAACCAACAACTGAACATCCATCATACTGTATACTATGACGATCATAATTGAATTAGTTTACACACAAGATAACTCTAGCATTATACACAGTGATGTGAGAGAGTCAGTGATGATGTACCTGTAGTTTCTGGTGTGTTTCTAGCAGAGTTTGTGATGTGGACTGGAATCACTGCTGTCGTTGAATCATCTTCAGCTGTGAAGAGTGAATGTTAATATTCATATTCATAGTCATATTTTAACTTGGATCATCACATTACATAAAAGTGTTTTTGCGGCCAGGTTTCAATTCCTTCAAAAGCTTTAGTGAGTTTAAAGGAGTTTTGTGAACATGTGGAATAATGTCCTTTTAAATTGAACATATAATTCACAGAAACACTGACCATGACGAACATGCAGAGAAACAAGTGCATCAGCTCCATGTCTTTCGTCTCTTTTTGGACCCGTCCATTGCTGGCAGATGTATAATCCAGAATCTTCTTCTGTGACGTTCTTGATGTTCAGAGAGCAGTCAGACCCCAGACTCAGTCTCTCATGTCTCTCTGTGTCTTTCTTCTTTATCCCTAATTCAATCAGTGAAACTGCTACTGAATGTGTGGATCTGTTACTGTAGAGCCATGTAGTTGATGTACAGTCAGGAAGAGCATTATTACAGGGCAAACGGACATTTTCACCAGAACTGATGGACACATCAGTCTCTTCTGCTCCAATCGTACCTGAAACACAGTATATTCAAGTGATTATTGTGATATATATTAATAAATAAATAAAACATACCAGCATAAAAAGCAGACAATTCAAATCATTATTTTATCCCTCATGAACACAAACATCAGACTCTCCAGAATAAAGTGTTTTTCTTGAAATCTCTGAATATGAAGATAATTGTTGATCATCAGATGTTTGAGTGACTCTATGTCCAGTATCAGGAATAATACAGTATGATCTGTATGTATCAATACACAACTCTGAGATCACAACGTGAATGTGTGCAAGAATAAACTGAGCATGTTCAAATCAACTCTTTCCAGACTAATTCCACTAAATGTCTTTAGAGAAAATCCAGATTTCTTTACCTGTGAGAAGTGAAGAGAGAATGATCAGTCCCAGCAGACACAGATCACACTGATCAGCCATTTTCTGTTTCTCTCAGTCTTTCTCTTCTTTATATAGTTATATAGTTACAGTTCTTCCTCTAAACACTGTCAGCTCCTCCTGTGTGTGTGTGTGTGTGTGTGTATGTGTGTGTGTGTGTGAACTTCCTCTGATCTGACCGACTGTGTGTTGAAATCCAGTTGCTATAGTGACATGTTTGTGTGAAACATGTTGTTCAGTGTGAGAAGTGTATATTATTAACCACACTGGCTCAACACACATCTGATCTGAGAACAGTCTATAGACTTTTGCACTCGAGTGCGTTACTGATAGTTACACTTCTTTCTTTTAGCCGTTTCCTTTATGGCATTAAAATCATTAAATTATTAGTGATAAACTTGTTTCGCTACTAAAAAAGTTATCCGCTATCCATAACTCACTTTTACAAAATAAATGATAAAACATGATCAAATCTGTATACGCCTCATCTCTACAGCACCAAACACCGTAACAATAACAATCTTTTCCAGCAATTTTTAAATATAATAAAATATTTTAGAGCTTGACAAAGTTTTTTACTTTGTCAAGCTCTAAAATATTTGATCTTATTTATTATATATTTAAAAATGGCTGAAAAAGATGGTTTTGTAAGTAAAAATATTTTTAAAAGAAAAAAAACTTGAATGACAAATCACTCTAGACTCATGATTGCTGTTTTCAAAGATGTATTGACAAGAAAAAGAAACTCTACAGCAACTGAACAACTAAAAGAAGAAAGTGAATTATTGCCCAACCATAAAATAATGAGAACATATAAAGGTTGTTGTTATTTGCATCTATTCCAGAGTCAAGACTTTCTTACAACAATGAAATGACAGCCGTTCCGCATTTCTGTAACTAAAATAGTGATTTATTTATAGCAGTTTCAGAGCTGTGATCTCACTGTTGAGGTTTGGAAACATGTTACTGTTGAGTGTGAAAACTCAGTTAGTTTAACCACACAGAGCAGTGGTCATCTCTGAACCAGTTTAGATGGGTGTGGATTCTCAATCATTCTGATGTCACTTCCTCTTCTTTCTCTATGCTGTGTGCCATTGAACGCTGTCTGTTAACAATAGCAAGTTTTGTCTCTTTAATAAACTGAACTTTAACCCAAAAGTGATGGGTCGATCATGAACGATTAGTTCATTTTGAACAAGTCTTTAATATGACTCGGGAACAACGAGTTTTCTCAAAGAGCGATTTGTTCATATTTTGTGCATCATCCTATAGGTTCTGTACTGGATACAGAAATGATTCGGCTTGTTGGACTTGAAGCGGCGCTGCACAGACCGATCGCTGTATGACGTCACAGTACCACGAGAGCGATTAAGAGAGCAGACTGTATGCTTTTGAAGTATATCACTGAATTTTTATTTTGCCCCACATGTTTCACATATGCAGAGTCATCATAAGGGCTGTGTGAAGTGTGCGACTGCACGGGCCTCGTGCCAAAGTGACTTGATACGATATAAAGCCAGTAGCTAAGTTCATGTCTTTCATCAGCACGGTCACAAAAATTAGGCTGCACACAGCTGGGAAGTGTATAGGAGGACTCTCCTGATGACAAACATTCTTAGTGTAGACGCGGATCGCTGAAGTATACTTTGAAGTACACGTTTTAAATGTTTTTAAATCTGAAAAAGCAATGAAATTGTCAGCACATTAGTGCATGTTCATTCATGAAAACTGAAAAACAGCACCATACTGTTTGTTGTACTGACTGAAATCACTTCAGCTGATCGACACTGAGAGAAAGAACAATTTTAGGGCCAGATTTACTAAACGGAGCAAATTAATGTAAGAGCTCAATTCCTCAAATGCACTGATGGGAGTGGCAAGTTTTGTGCATCATCTACTGCTGACACACATTAAAGAACACAGACGCAGTCAAATCTAGGGGTGGGAATCGGAGGGTACCTCACGATACGATACGATCACGATAAATGTCTCACGATAACGATAATATCGCAAGTCAGCAATATATGACGATATAACGATATATCGCTAGACAATCCTGTAATGATACATCACGATATTGGTCTTAATATGAAAACAAAATGCACGTGAAAAGGTTAAGTGCAGGTTAACGGAAAAATCAGATCTTATATGTACATTTAATTGAGTTCACGTTACCGAAAGCAAGAAATATGAGTTAATTTCAGTTAATTTCAAAATCAGAGACTGCAATAGGAGAGAGCTGCAACTGCACTGGTAAGGTCTCATTACTTTTAATGAAGATAATTGTGTGTTACGCGTCTGCGACTTACTTTCACTTTCATATGCGGCAGTTTGCGCGTCAGCTTGCTGTAGAGATCTGCGGCGATGTGTGATGCAGTAGCGTTGTCATATCTGACTCTTACATGTTTCAGTTTTAGTATTTTTGGGAGAAGTAAAATTTACATATGTAGTTTCAACAACCAGATGTATTTAGATTGATGCATAGACAGTTTTGACTGGAATGCGTCCCAGACCATCTCCTGAAGTGGTTTGAGTGATCGGATTTAAATCCGTCTCAAATTAGTTTTTTAGGCATTTAGACCTGGTCTTTTCACGATCGGATAGCTATTCGATCAGAGAAAATGCATGAAGTGACCAGGTGCAAACAGACCCTTTGACGTTATTCAAGCGCTTAGATATACACGGGAGCGTTCGAAAGCAGGCGTCTATCAGCGGATCCGTAATATATGCTTTCAAACGCTCCCGTGTATCTATGCGCTCGGTGAAGAACGTCAAAGATGTCTAGTTTGTCACATCAATGGTATAAAAGTGCGTCAAGACTTTGAACTTAAACGTGGCTGGGGCATCTATTTTACTCACACTGCAGTCCGCCATCCTGTTAATAACCTCTTTTTCTTATGCTGCGTTCACACCGAACGCGTCTGGGGCGTCTGAGGCGTCTGACTTACATGTTATGCTGTGTTCACACCAAACGCGAATAGAGCGTCTGGCGCGAATGATTTCAATGTTAAGTCAATGTAAAGACGCGTTTACGCGCGTCTGGAGGTCTCGCGGCGCGAATGAGGCGTTTAGCGCGGCGCGGAAGACGCGACCCGCCTCATTCGCGCGTCTAGTTCGCGCGAATGACGCGAATTGAGCGTTTCGCGCGATACGCGCGAATGGTGCTTTTTGTGCATTTAGCGTTTGACGCGAATTCGCGTCTGACGCCCGAGTTGAAAAATTTGAACTTTGGCGTAAATTCGCGCCGCGTTAACCAATCAGGAGCCTGCTTGCTGCTGTGGCGGCAGGCCCGCTCGGAGTCACTCATTCAAAATGGAGGAACGACTGATATTATCAGTGAGCAGTCACCCAGAGATTTATGACACAAGTTCATACTTCAGACAGGAATAAAAAGGAGCTCGCTTGGAAGAGTGTCGGCGAGGAGATTGGGCTACCTGGTAAGTTGTAAATACACATTTCACTTTTAAATCACGTACACGTTTATCGACCCGCGGCCTTCCCGCGACGCTGAGTCCTACGCCGCTGTTCTGCTCTCCAGAGCAAATACAAAGTGGTAGCTCTCTCGATGAACGCACGATCAACATCAGCCATCTTGCAAACAGACAACCGCCTAGCACTTCCCCCTCCCACTCGCCTCGGACGCGCGTCAATTTCGCTTCAAACTCTTGTTTTTTACGCGCGTCTATTTCGCTCTAGACGCGCGAATGCATTCAAAATGTTCAAGCGGCAAACTAGACGCGGTAGACGCGAATTTGACGCTCTATTCGCGTTTGGTGTGAACGCAGCATTAAGTCAATGCAAACGCGCGTCTAGAGGTCCTGCGGCGCGAATCAAGCGTCTAGCGTGGCGCGAATTGAGCGTTCACGCGGCTGACGCGCGAATTGAGCGTCTGACGCCCAAACGCCCGAGTTGAAAAATCTGAACTTTGGCGTAAATTCGCGGCGCGTTAACCAATCAGGGACTCTGCTTTGGTAGTAACGTGTTTATGATGTGATCAGTGATGCCGGAGACCAGAACAAAGATGTCGCTGTGTGTAACGTTAGCCACCCTGAGTTCTGTGATGTGTCATTATATTTTTATCGAGACAGGAATAAAAAGGACCTTGCCTGGAAGAGAATAAGCGAAGAAATCGGACAATCTGGTTAGTTGTAAAACTTTTTGCATGATTTTAGCCGTTGATACTAGCCCACCTTCTAGCTAGCAAAAGTCGGCCGGCATAACCGAGTTAAATTGCCGCTACAGGTTTCCAACTGACGAGATTATGTGTTTATTCAGAGGATCTGTGCAGAAAGAGATGAAAGCCCCTCCCATGACGCGAATTCGCGTCTGAACACACTTTGTTTAGACGCGCGAATTGAGCGAATTTTACGCGCGTCTGAAGCGTCTGACTTCAAAATGTTCAAGCGTCCAACTAGACGCGTCTGGCGCGAATTTGACGCCCCAGACGCGTTCGGTGTGAACGCAGCATTAGGCTAGTTAACTTAAGTTCACATTTCCCTCATTCATGCGTTGAGCGCCGCCTTGAAGTAGTGACGCTTTGAGCAAAGAAATCTATTTATAGCGGTTTAATTTTTTTATAAAAATATCGATATTTGGCGCAGAGAAGGACGACGATATATCGGCATATCAATATTTTGTCCCACCCCTAGTCAAATCATTTACATAATGACCAAGGCAATCTAACAAGAGCAGCACAAATTAGCGTTGGGTCACAAATAAGCAGAGCTGATGCTCATCATGCGGGTTGTAATCTGACAAACACATACATATATATAATATATAATATATAATATATATATATATATATATATATATATATATTCGGATAACGTCTTCCTCTGGCCCAAAGAAATTAATATCAGTTGAAAATATTTTACCTTCTACCAGAAGCTCCTCCTAGCAGCAACAATTGCAGCCATGTCACAAAATTTTCATAGTTCCCTCTCTTCCCGGACTCCATTTCCCATGATCCTCCTGTTTCCACACCTGCACTCACTTCCTCGTCATCTCCCCATCATCACTCATCACCTACACCTGGACTTGATCATCTGCACTTCCTTTATAATGGACTCACTCCCTTCACTCCTTGTCTGTTCTTAATGTTGTCTATATGTGTTTGGTTATGTTGATCTCCTGTTAATAAATACCTATCTTTTGTGGATATCTGTGAACGCCTCATCTCTACAACAGCCAAACGTAACAGAAGAACAGACCTTACCGTTGGACATCCACAAATAAGAGTCAAGTCAAGTCAAGTCAAATTTATTTATAAAGCGCTTTTACAATTGGTAATTGTTCAAAGCAGCTTTACATATTAGAAGCACAGAAAAAAAGGGAAGTGGTTAAAAATAAGCTGTACAAACAAGCGTGGTAATATGTAACATATACAAGATGGTGCTACATTAAGCCAATGTCGGCTGACTTCCAGGGGTGGAAAAACCCCCCTAGGAGAAAAACCCAGCGTGCTAGCACTGGGGAAAAAAGTCCTAGGAGGGAAAAAAACCCTTGGAAGATATATATAATATATGTAAATGGATATGGAGATCAAAATCTGAATTATACATTTTATTATAGAGATTAAAAATAAATTATATATAAATATATGTAAGCGGATACGGGGATTAAAAATCTGAATTATAGATGCAGCCAGAATTGGATCTTTAGGCCCATTGTCTCCTGGGCTACGTTGTAGTCAGGTCCAGATGCAGGTTCTCCATCTGATCTGGATACGGCCTGGATCCAGCACCCGGCAAACCTCAGGATAAGCAGAGAGACAGATATTAGCGTAGATGCCATTCTTGTTCTGATGTACAGGTATATCTAGTGTTATAGGAAATGTTCTCGGTTCCGGCCGACCTAATTATTGCAGCGTAACAATCCTTTAACGGATTTGAAAAATGTTAATGTATTGATAATGTATTATGTGTATGCCAGGTTAAAGAGATGTGTTTTTAGTCTAGATTTAAATTGACAGAGTGTGTCTGCTTCCCGAACAATGCTAGGAAGATTGTTCCAGAGTTTAGGTGCTAAATAGGAAAAGGATCTGCCGCCTTCAGTTGATTTTGACATTCTGGGTATTATCAACTGGCCTGAATTCTGAGATCGCAATAAACGTGAAGGACTATAATGCATTAAGAGCTCACTTAGGTACTGGGGAGCTAAACCATTTAGAGCTTTATAAGTAAGTAGCAAGATTTTAAAATCTATACGATGTTTAATAGGGAGCCAATGTAATGTTGACAGAACTGGGCTAATATGGTCATACTTTCTGGTTCTAGTAAGAACTCTAGCTGCCGCATTTTGGACCAACTGTAGTCTGTTTAAAAGCCGAGCAGAACAACCACCCAGTAGAGCGTTACAATAATCTAGTCTTGAGGTCATGAATGCATGAACCAACTGTTCCGCATTTGTCATTGAGAGCATATGTCGTAATTTAGATATATTTTTTAGATGGAAGAAGGCGGTTTTACAGATACTAGAAACATGACTTTCAAATGAAAGATTGGTATCAAAGAGCACACCCAGGTTCCTAACTGAGGACGAAGGTTTAATGGAGCACCCGTCAAGTGTTAGAGAGTATTCAAGGTTTTTTCGTGAGGAAGTTTTTGGTCCAAAGATTAGGATATCAGTTTTTTTCTGAATTTAATAATAAGAAATTTCTTGTCATCCAGTTTTTAATGTCAGCTATGCATTCTGTTAGTTTTGTGAATTTGTAGGTTTCGTCAGGGCGCGAGGAAATATAGAGCTGAGTATCGTCAGCGTAGCAGTGAAAACTAACACCTATTGGGTAAGAATGGGTATATTCCTCGTTCCCGTGCCCTCAAGAAATCGTTAGCCCAAGCTCTCAGCGGAGGATCATCTCCAGGCTCTCAGGCAGGACGGCCACCCGCTGAAGAAGTATGTGGAGGAATTTGCAGAGCTGTCTTACAAGGTGAGCTGGCCAGATGCCACTTTAAACTCCTGTTTTTTGGGAGGTCTGGACAAGGATACGATTCACTATATTGAACCTGATTGCCTCTTCTCCCTAATCGAGTCAATTAATCTGATTCTCTTCCTCAATGGTTCCGAGTTCGAAACTGAAGAGGCTCATGCGAAATTGTATTCTCCTCGTCCGGCCCTCTCAGAAATGCAGTCCGGCCTCCTCCCATACATTTTGCATCTAAAAGGGAAACGCCTATAAATGCATATGCAATGTTCAACAACTCAGTGCACACATTTTCAGTGCTAATTTTGCTAATTTTGCACTGCGTGTCTTTAGTAAATCCTGACAGTTTTTTTCAACACCAAAAGTTATTTGTAAGCTGTTAGTAAATCTGTCCCTAAGTGTATAGAATTACGTGTGCAGTTCAGTTACATTGTAATTGTATTGTGTTAAAATGACTTGAAACAATTGCGTTTTGGCTCAACTCAATACTTTTATTTTGGAAGAACATGTTTCAATTAATTAGGCCAAAAATAACATTTGATGCTTGTTCAATTTACTTAAATGTAGTTAATCCAACACAATTCTTTTCAACCACTTAATTCATTTGAGTTGAGAGTACATAAATGATTTTAAAATAGCATTATAGAAACTAGGAACAGGATTTCCCCTTCCCATCATGCTTTGCACAGGGCTGGATAGGGAGATTAAATCTTGAAATAAAATGTTATGTTCTGCAATTTTTTTTAATCAAGATGATAAAATTGGGAGACCAATGTTTAATGTTCTTTTATGATCGTATTTAAAATAGTTTCTAGTGTTTTGGGGGGTTTCCATTGTGCTGAACTGCAGAGCATGTGTTTGGGTCGAGGACCTGCTAACAACAATTAAAGTTGATTTAATAATAAATTACTTGATTTAACAAAACTGTCTGCTGGCTGACACCTACAGAGGAAAGATTTTGTAAAAGGATTTCTTGTTAGATAACATTTTTAAAGGTTGTAAAAATTACATTACATTATTAAATGTAAGTATGTGGTTATAAAGTACACAAAAATGTAAAAATAAAAATATATAGATTTTAAAAAAGTCACAGTTGCTAGGTGACAACAACAGTCCTCCGTAGGCTGGACCTTCCCATTTAACAACTCTTGGTCTGACCTGCGTGACCTTCGA
Source organism: Chanodichthys erythropterus (assembly GCF_024489055.1). NCBI lineage: Eukaryota > Metazoa > Chordata > Actinopteri > Cypriniformes > Xenocyprididae > Chanodichthys > Chanodichthys erythropterus. The sequence goes on from NC_090223.1 coordinate 4,678,242, forward strand.
AGCTGTGGCCTGTACTGTAGTGTTATATTGTATTAACACACAGTTTGTCGACACAATCTCTGATGTAGCAAATATCTTTACTCTAAAAACAAACTTTATTTTTGGGTAATATCTATAAGTATTTCAAAATTAATTCCAATCCCAATAACTTTGCTCCTGTAACCCGGCTGAGAGAAAATGTGAAATGTGTTAAATTATATTATCAGTTCATCATTAGTTTATCAAAGTGGATTTCTGAACTAACCACAAAAAAGTTATATGAATCATTATGAACATGAATGAATCATTTCATTATTAGTTTATCTTTGCGTCACAGTTTAACATCCTCACATTACGAGCTCATGAAGGGGAATCACAGTTGTCACAAACATCTCAGGAAAGAGGTTTTATTAAGAAAATTAGTAGCAATCATGCAAAATAAAATGATGGAGAATCACCAAATCAGCTTCAACACACAGAACAGAGAGATGATTACACCGACAGTCTGAGTCCGTCTATTACTGTATTTCATATTATATTCAAAGCAGTTTATAAACGAACCACTGGAAAATGACTTTCAACACTGTATGCAAATATCTTGCCTGTGAATTTTCTGAAAAAATAAATAAAATGGTGAACAGTCCTCTGTAAGTCTTTGCTATTTTAAGTAAAATAGCTGACTTAAGCTGAACAATGACATATTTGACAAACAATGCATTATTTTTTCCATTATTTGAGGTGACTTGGCTTAAATCTTGTTTCAGATGGTCTCCAAACTCAGCAGTGTTTTATTGTAATATTGTAGGCATCTCTATTTCCTCTGGGTGCTGCGAGTCCTTCCTCCCTGCAAAATAAAAGCATTGACTGACCTCTCGTATGTGTTTTTACCATGATTGATCCAGATCAGATGAGTGTGAATCATCAGATTGTGTGAAGCTCAAACTCACCAGCTCTTCTTGCACAGATGATCTGAAGAAGAATCACAGTAGGAGCAGCAAACACTGCCATCTCAACAATCATCACAATCACTGCAGGAAACATGTGTGGAAGAAGAAGAAGAGAAACTGGACATGACTGAAGTCAAGGGGATTCAACTATGAACAGTTATTGATGAAGCATTTCCAGACTGACTGATAGTTTAATGGTGTAAAGCTGTCAGTAGAAATGAACGTGTCGTACCTCTGAATAATGATCCAGCAGTCACACTGACTTCAGTTTCTGATGCTGTGTCAGCTGGACCTGTGGATCACGTCTGTTAGTTCACTTCAACACATCATGACACACAGAAACATCATCATCATCATCATCATCATCATCATCACCACAGAAATGATTAACTTCCACCGTTCCACGAGTCTGTCATCTATCATCATTTTATTTCAAATTAAAGGTGTCAGGAGGAGAATGATGATAGATAATTACCAAAAAGGAATCAATTGACAAGTGACACTTCATTGAACAAATCTTTTTGTCACTGATGTCAAGTTCAGTAGTTTCATATTTCTCTGACCATCTACCAGCATGTGTTGCTGACATTACAATTGTCCTTCATTTAAGACTTTCATTGTGATGAGAATTGATTACACAGTAAAGCAGTGATGTGAGAGAGTCAGTGATGATGTACCTGTAGTTTCTGGTGTGTTTCTAGCGGAGTTTGTGATGTGGACTGGAATCACTGCTGTCGTTGAATCATCTTCAGCTGTGAAGAGTGAATGTTAATATTCATATTCATAGTCATATTTTAACTTGGATCATCACATTACATAAAAGTGTTTTTGCCACCAGGTTTCAATTCCTTCAAAAGCTTTTGTGAGTTTAAAGGAGTTTTGTGAACATGTGGAATGGTGTCTTTTTAAATTGAACATATAATTCACAGAAACACTGACCATGACGAACATGCAGAGAAACACGAGCATCAGGTCTATGGTGTTGGTCTCTATTTGGACCTGTCCATTGTTGGCAGATGTAAATTCCAGAATCTTCTTCTGTGACGTGCTTGATGTTCAGAGAGCAGTCAGACCCCAGACTCAGTCTCTCATGTCTCTCTGTGTCTTTCTTCTTTATCCCTAAAGTAATCAGCTCAACTGTCTCTGAATGTGTGGATCTGTTATAGTACGTCCATGTAGTTGATGATGTACAGTCAGAAAGAGCATTATTACAGGACAGACGGACATTTTCACCAGAACTGATGAACACATCAGTCACTTCTGCTCCAATCGTACCTGAAACACAGTATATCTGAGTGATTATTATGATCTATATTAATAAATAAATACATAAAAAATGCCATCATAAAAAGCAGACAATTCAAATCATAGTCTAAAAAAAAATCTAGATTTTTGATCAAATCCAAGAGTTGTTTTTATCCTTCAGACAGCAATATAATCAACACAATTCAAGGTCCAGAAAAGTAGTAAAGACATCATTAAAACAGTAGCTACGCCCTACTGCAGTGATTCAACCTTAATGTCATGGGGACGAGAATACTTTTTGTGCGCAAAAACAAAAAGAACTTTTTTTTGTTCAATAATTTCATCTCTCCCCTGTCATTATCGTACGCAGTTGATGCAGTGAATGCTGTTCAGCGCTTCCATGTTTACGTCAGAACACCGACTCATGTGTGACACGGGAGCCGGCCAGTAATGAGTCTGCGTATGGACGCTCTGCTGTGTCTATACTACATAAACAGCATAGCAGACTGACAGGGGAGAGACAAATTGTTGAATAAAGTCTTTTTTTTTTTTTTTTTTTTTCACTGCAGTCACATTAACTAGAATGTTGACCATTTTAATAATGTCTTTAGTATCTTTCTGGACCTTGAATGTGATAATTTCATTGCTTTCTATGGGGATAAAAAAACCTCTCGGATTTCATCAAAAGATCTTAAGTTGTGTTCTGAAGTTTGAACCGATATGAGGGCGAGTAATAATGATTGGGTGAACTAACTCTTTAACTTCAGCTCCTGATCACCCTGTTAGGGTTATTTGTGATAACACCGGCTGGACATTATTGCACTTATTACATGGCTAGATGATTATGCAACTGACCAATAAGTTTTCCAGCAAGCTGTGCATTAATATTGTGTATATAATCTTATCATTTTTAGGTCCTCAGTCCATATGGGGTGAAGGTCAAGACAGAACCAAACCAAAGTTGGACTGTAACCTACTGGACTATATGCTGTTAACAGAGTCTTGTAGCAGACAAAATGGACATCATTTGACAAGATCTGGCATCCGGGGCTGGATTTGATGTCTCTGGCGTCGAGACTCCATCCGATCTAACAATGGCAACAACACACACTGCAGAATAAACTATTTCTCTCTATCAGAGTGTTGTTCAAATCACTCACAGACTCTGAATATGAAGATAATTGTTGATCATCAGATGTTTGAGTGACTCTATGTCCAGTATCAGGAATAATACAGTATGATCTGTATGTATCAATACACAACTCTGAGATCACAACGTGAATGTGTGCAAGAATAAACTGAGCATGTTCAAATCAACTCTTTCCAGACTAATTCCACTAAATGTCTTTAGAGAAAATCCAGATTTCTTTACCTGTGAGAAGTGAAGAGAGAATGATCAGTCCCAGCAGACACAGATCACACTGATCAGCCATTTTCTGTTTCTGTCAGTCTTTCTCTTCTTTATATAGTTATATAGTTACAGTTCTTCCTCTAAACACTGTCAGCTCCTCCTGTGTGTCTGAACTTCCTCTAGTCTGACCGACTGTGTGTTGAAATCCAGCTAGAGTTGATATTCATGTCTGAGTGAAACATGTTGTTCAGTGTGAGAAGTGTATATTGTTAACCACACTGACTCACACATCTGATCTCAACACAGTCTATAGACTTTTGCACTCGAGTACATTACTGATACACTTCTTTCTTTTAGCCGTTTACTGCTAGGTATTAAAATCATTAATCATAAAACCATCTTCATCGAGATCATCATCCTCATCATTGTTTCTTACAATAGTGAATTACGTACTGCAGTTTCAGAGCTGTGACTCAATGTTGAGGTTTGGAAACATGTTACTGTTGAGTGTGAGAACTAACCACATTTAACCACACAGAGCAGTGGTCATCTCTGAACCCAGTTTAGATGGGTGTGGATTCTCAATCATTCTGATGTCACTTCCTCTTTCTCTATGTGGGCTGCTGTGTGCCATTGAACGCTGTCTTTTCAGTTAACAATAGCAAGTTTTGTCTCTTTAATAAACTGAACTTTAATCCAAAAGTGATGGGTTGATCATGAACGATTAGTTCATTTTGAACAAATCTTTAATATGACTCGGGAACAATGAGTTGTGTCAAAGAGCGATTTGTTCATATTTTGTGCATCTAACAATATAACAAGAGCTGCACAAATTAGTGCTGGGTTGCAAATAAGCAGAGCTGATGTTACATGTAATCTGCCCATGGTGACTGCTGGCAACGTGAAACATTCAATGTCATGATGAAATTAAGAAATGTGTGGATATTAATGTGTGTTTCTGTGTCTTATCGGTTCCTGGAAAAGCCCAAAAAGGAGTGGCCTGTGAACAGGAAACCAGTTTATGGCATCCTGAAGGGGAGGAGTTACCCAATTAAGGATGTGTGGGTTAAAATGTTTTTTCATGTACATTTTGAAGAATTAATATGAGGAAAAGCCTTTGATTAAAGGAAGAATTAGTTTTGGGTGTGACTTGTGAGGTTGAAAGTCTATGTGAAGTGTGAAATGTACTGTTTAACAAATGGAGTGTTATGATTGGTCTGTTTGATTATTAAGGGACGGGACCAAGAGTATAAAAGAGCAGAGGAAATGTTTGAAGAAACATTAAGTCTTTTCTTTTGTGTTTTTCGTTGTTATGTGTTAAGTTGTACTTTGAATAGTTTTCTCTTTTTTTTTTGTCAAATGTTCACTTTCAATGGACATGTGGCCTTGGCTTACATCTATCTGAAACTTGTGGATCACCAAAATAAAAAGAACTTTCCTTGGACTTTTCTGGAGTTTGTCACTTCTATTGCTGCCAGTTAGACACTGCACTAACCATCTTATCACAAATGGGCAAAGGAGGTGCTGTTGCGAGGAGCGTCAGTTTCGAAAACCAGGTCAGAGTGGGCAATGGGCTGTGTCCAGGGAGGAAACAGATCTATCTGTGTGGCTCCGAAATGCTGCCAAATCAGCTGGACCACCTGGAGATGGAGTCTCCATTCACCCAGAAGCAGAAGTTGAGCACGCCTGGGACATGAATGGCATGAAGCGACCTCCGATGCTTCTGATCGGGCGAGTTGCGATATGCAATGGGAATGTAGACCATCCTAAAGTTTGATGTACTCAAAGGTTGCAGTGCTGTCCAGTGCAAGATGTACTGCTAGCAACTCGAGGGAACTGATATGCCAACGCCCATTGTTCTTGGCTCCCCACCCAGTGGCAGAAGCATCTGTGTAGACCACAGCATGCCTGGACAATTGTTCGAGGGGAACTCCTGCCCGCAGGAATGAACGGTCCGACCACTGAGTAAGGGTACAGTGGCAGTCCAGTGTCACAGTGACACTGAACTTACCGCAACTAAGAATGTGTCGGGAAACACGTATTAATGTTAAGGTACAGCTTAAGGTATAATTTAAGAACGACAGAGTTTATACCAGTGATTCCCAAACCTGTTCCTGGAGCCTCTCCAACAATGCACATTTGAATGTCATGTTGAGTCTCTAATGAGCTGATGATTGTGGAACATAATACAAAAATAACACTTGAATGCATGCAAAATCAAGTTACACATTCTTTCTACAAACTAAGTTTGATTTATTTCAACAGCTGTTGTCCTAAACAAGGTTTGTGGAAAGCTGTAGGAACATGTAGAGAAATGTCTAAAGTTTTCCTGTACTTGGCACTGAAAATCACTGAGTAAATGAGTAAGACATGCATAAATGCCTGTTTTTGCAGGTCTGTTTGCAGCTGAAGTCATCTCAGAGTTTGATCTGGTGACTGGAATCTCAACACCCAAATCAAGTCAGAGAAACTGTCATTTGCAGTCTATCTATCAACACCCTCCCTGCTAAGTACTTTTATGGCCATGCATGCTTCCTGGCTAAGAAAGAGAGGCAAACCTAAGCAATTTGGGTGACCAAATGGGTGAAAAGACAACAAAACTTGAACCACAAGTAGATAAAGAGTCTTTTGATCAGATCAAAAGACACAGGGAGACAATGCAGGTCTATTTCTTCTGAGTGACCTCTGAGTGACACAGTTGAAACTTTACAGAAAACTCACAGAGACTGTTTTTACAAATAAATTGCATCAAATTGTTCCGAGACAATTCTAAACTGACTCATTCAACTGCAAAATTTGATATCATGTCTACAATTCTACATGTGAACGTTTATGCTTAGATCACTCACAATTCATGTAATTGGTTGAATGAAAGTATGCCTTATTAGGAATTAATTTAAATCTCTATTTTCAGTTCATATTGTGGCTTGAATTAAATATGTGTGAGACGTATTGTATTATTTTTAGGGAAATCAGGTCTAAACTGCACTCTCTGGATTCTCTGCTGAGAGCAGGAATTCACCAGATCAAGAGATAACATTTAATTTAATGTTAAGGGGGAGGAGGAAAGCCATCTTTGGAGAAGACGATTCCTGATTGATCAGAACTCCTCAAAGAGGTTGGACAAATAGTCAGATCAGGATGACAAATTCAGTATAATATGGCTTAAGACAAAGAACAGACGATGAAGGGCAGACAAGCAGTTTCATTCAAGCCATCCAAATTCTCACTTTTTTAACTTTAACTTTCTTTTTCCATTGAGAGTCTCGTGTTCTAAGTTAAGTTTTGCCGCCTCAACTTTAAACTCCAGCCATGACAAGAGTCTCCATTCATTTGCCAGCACGCCCGAACATGATTGGCTTTTCCAAGACAAACCAACAAACCTGGAAAACCCTTTTCTCCAAGCCAAGGATGCCGACAAGAGAATCCAAATTCAAAGTCACGAACGACAAGTGTAAGACTTGATTTTCCTGCTGAGACCAACTGAGATCAAGTACCCTGCAATAAAGCAACAAAACTCATCTGGAGAGAAGATCGCAAAGAAATAGCATAGGACAACACCTTGCCCTAAACTGTCCTCACACGTCTATGTGTACATCTTCTGTAGCTAGAAGCCCCCATGCAGAGATGGCTGAATGTCTGAAGACACTCACACATCACTGTGTGTATATGCATTTCTTTGAGCAATTGATGTTATGCATTTATTATTTCTGAATTGGCTTCTAATTGTCTAACTGTAATGTACTTGGCATGATACATTTTTACTTGACAAATAAAATGTTATATTTGGTTTATTCTGTATTATTCTTAATTCATTATTTCTAGTATATTAAAGCAAAGGTATTACCGCAAATCTGTGTTCAGGATGGATCATACGGAAGGTTTAATAGGTGGAGCATGGGGCACATCAATCTTTTTGTTCGAGTAAGCAGAGCGAGACCGACTGAAAGGTAGATATTTGCCCTGCATCCAATGTTTAAGGTCAGAACTGACGAGTTTGTGTCCGAGAAAGGCACTCAGCCGGCCGAAGTGACTTTTCTAAGCGATACCGGGACCGCAGCGAACGAATAATTGAAGATATAATGTAATCAGAATAATCAAAAATCTAAATTAATACATAACCAATGACTATATAAATTCTAGGAATTAAATGAACTTCACAGGAGCGCTGAAAAGGCATACACGTGTTAAACCTTCGCCCAGGCCGTCGGATTCTGTTTTTGGGCCGATGGGGGGTTCACTACACAAGCAAGTACCTCCAGATTGTGTAGCTCAGGGGTAGGCAAGTTCGGTCCTAGAGAGCCGCTGTCCTGCAGAGTTTAGCTCCGACCCTGAAAAAAAACCTTCAGCTGCCTATAGCCTTATGCTGCGTTCACACCAGACGCGACTTGCGCAAATAAATCGCACTATTCGCGCGTAGTTGGACGCTTGAACATTTTGAGTTTACTTGCTTCATTCGCGCGTGAAAATCCCTTCACAACAGACGCGAATTTGCGTCATGAGAGGGGCTCTCCCGCTCCTTTATGTGTCCCAGACTCTCCCACTGCTTTCTGCACACTTCCTCTGAATAAACACAACTTGTCAGTGGGGAAATAATTGTAAATTACAGAGAATAAGCTCAATTGGTCGTCTTTAGTTGGCTTATAGTCTTAATATGTATATATATAGCTCAAATTGAGTAAAGACCGTTTTTTACAACTTATCAGATTGTCCCCGACCTCCTCACTCACTTTCTTTCAAACACGATCCTTTTTATTTCTGTTTCTATAAATGTATGAAGATGTATAGTGATGATGATTTTGTCCTCCATTGTTGTTTCGAATTTCTGCCTCAGCTCGCTACGTCACGTCACTACTAGAGCAAGCTCCTGATTGGTTAATGCGGCGCGGAAATTCGCCAAAGTTCAGATTTTTCAACTTGCGCCGCGTCATTCGCGCGAATCGCGCCGCAGGATGTCAATTCGCGTCTTTGCATTGACTTAACATGTAAATCACTCGCGCTTACCGCTTCATTCGCGTCCGGTGTGAACGCACCATTAGTAATCCTGAAGAGCTTGATTAGCTTGTTCAGGTGTGTTTGATTAAGGTTGGAGCTAAACTCAGCAGGACAGCGGCTCTCTAGGACCGAACTTGCCGAACTACCCTTGCGGTAGCTGAAATGGTAAATTAATGGTTCATGGTTTGTTCAAGTCAGGTCTTATGAAGTGCATATGTTGATATAAATCATGCTCATCATTTCATTCTCTCTTAAAACTCTTTCTTTCTAACTTCCTTTCCTTCTGCAACTTGTATGAATGTGTGTGTGGGTGTGTTTATGTTAGATATTAGTTTGTGTTAGAATATACCTGTTTCACTGACCGGGTTCACAGCAGTAACCAGACAGACTCCAGACAATGCCTTTGAATATGCTTTAATCACAGTCAGGAGGATCTCACCACAAAAAGAGTTCAACAGTTTATATAGAATAGATGCATGGGCAAAGGTAATATAATTCAAATTCAATTACATCATTTTTCTCTAATATATCATGGTCATGTCCAGACAGCCATCTATTCTTGTCATCTGCATCTGTTATTACAACACTAGACCAAGCGCTAGAACATTTTGTTCTCAAAAGCATTTGGATGTTAATCCTGCAGAAAAAGGAATATCAGTGTATTCATTTTATTATTGATTAATATTAGTATGATTAATTAAAAATTTTCTTCACAAAACTGAATGTGACTGAGGTCTGGAGTTGATTTCTGAGAGTAAGCTGACATCTCCACTCTCTGTTGTCATCTTCATTCAGGAGTGTTGTAGTCAGAGTGATGATACAGTGATCTGATGAGAATAATATCTGATATCTGGAGTCTGTCTTCAGATCAACACCAGCCTGATTCACCCACAACAGCTGAAGTCCCACAGAACGAACCCAATAATCACAGAGGGATCCAGTATATGAATACAACTGACAGGAGAGAGTCACAGAGCGACCTGGACTGATCTCAGTCTGTGAGGATGATGATGATGATGATGATGATGATGATGATGATGATGGAGACACTGAAACTGAACACAAGACACAAATCACAGACTCTTCAATCATCATGTGAGTTTAAAGGGGGAATCTGTCCTTTTTAACTTGACCACATAATCATAAACTTACCATGAAGAACATGCAGATAAACACGTGCATCAGTTCCTTGTTTTTGTCCATTCACATATTGTTGGCAGGTGTATAATCCATAATCTTCTTCTGTGACGTTCTTGATGTTCAGAGAGCAGTCAGACCCCAGACTCAGTCTCTCATGTCTCTCTGTGTCTTTCTTCTTTATCCCTCCAGTAATCAGTTCAACTGCTGCTGAACGTCTGTTATAGATCCATACAGTTGATGTACAGTCAGAAAGAGCATTATTACAGGACAGACGGACATTTTCACCAGAACTGATGAACACATCAGTCACTTCTGCTCCAATCGTACCTGAAACATAAAGTACATTTGAGTGATCATTATGTTATATATAAGTCTTTTTTCCTCACTTATTCCTCTGGGGTCAGTGGAGGCACCAACGCATTCAGTTGCATTTTGTCCTGATAACGGTGGAAAGAACTTAGGGCAGCGCTGGCTGTTCAGTGGGCCAAGGCGGCGCAGGCAGCTCAGGAAGCCACGGTGGTGCTGGCCATTTGGGAGGCTATGGGGGTTCAGGTTCTTCGGGTTCCATCGCCATAGCCCAGATACCAGGCTCGGCCACCAAGGTCGGGGAACTGGAGTTGCTTCTGGACTCGGGATGAGGATGGGAGTTGCCTCTGACCACAGGTCCTCCATACACTCTGGAGAGGACTGAGACATGGCGGCGGCCATGTTGACCAAGGGTTAGTCTTTGGCGGTGGCCACTTTAACTGAGGCCTCAGGCGTGGTGGTGGCCATCTCAACTGAGGGCTCAGGCGTGGCGGCGGCCATTGTGACCGAGGGTTCAGGCGAGGCAGCGGCCATTTTAGGAAGGGACTCTTGAGATGGGGACTGGTGAACAGGGAACTTCATTAAAGGATTAGTCCACTTTTAAATAAACTTTTCCTGATAATTTACTCACCCCCATGTCATCCAAGATGTCCATGTCTTTCTTTCTTCAGTCGAAAAGAAATTAAAGTTTTTGATGAAAACATTCCAGGATTATTCTCCTTATAGTAGACTTCAATGGGCACCAAACAGTTGAAGGTCAAAATTAGTTTCACTGCTAAGTGTAATACTGCCCTCCACAGGTCAAAGTTTGAACTAATTGTTATATACTATTGCATATAAAAATTAGTTCAAAACTTTGACCTGTGGAGGGCAGTTTTACACTTAGCAGCGTCTACACTGCCGGAATTCTAATAGAGGAGAAGAAGAAGAGAGCTAGTTCAAGATGAGCATTTATGGTTAAAACTTATATAATTTTCTTTTCTTTTTTTTTTTTCAGAAAATGAGCGATGGTTTCACTAGATAAGACCCTTATTTCTCATCTGGGATCGTGTAGAACAATTTGAAGCTGCAGTGAAACTAATTTTGACCTTCAACTGTTTGGTGCCCATTGAAGTCTACTATAAGGAGAATAATCCTGGAATGTTTTCATCAAAAACTTTAATTTCTTTTCGACTGAAGAAAGAAAGACATGGACATCTTGGATGACATGGGGGTGAGTAAATTATCAGGAAAAGTTTATTTAAAAGTGGACTAATCCTTTAAGGTTGTACAAACATAAAGGAAAGGGTCCCTTACTTTGCTGATGAGGTCTGTATCTCGGGGGAAGACTGGAGGTTCAGGTGTGGAGATCATGGTGACAGAAGTGGATGAGGGTGACTGTGGTTGAGTGGTGGTGATGTTTTCACCGACTATAAGGGAAGAACCACTCTACCACAGCATATAATCAATATACTGGGTGAGTGAACGTGAAATAGTTGCCGCTTGACAGACGTTCTTAAGAGTCTCTTCATTCCAGGCCCTCAGGTAGGAAAGCTCAAGGAATTCCTCAACATATTCCTCTAGAGCAGCCATCTTGAATTATGGTCTTCTGTCAGTGGATAGACGAGGAACACAGAGGTTAGTGATATAAACAGCAGAGAAAGCAGTCCAGGTAGGAGGGTTGGGATATGAAATGTCTTGGTTCAGCTTATCTGTAAGTGATGCAGTCTTTGTTTCTTTTCCAGGAGATCCAGTAACCAACGAGCATGGAGACGATGGAGAGCAGGGGATGACGAGAACAAGGACTGCTGGTGGGAACAACTGGTGAGTAGAGCACAGGTAAGACGGTCGTGGAGCTTGACATAAAAGTAGACAAAGGCGTTGTGCTTATCCATAGACGAGATCCGACAGCGAGTGAAGTGTGTGAGGACCTTATGAGTTGTGCAGAAGGTGAGTGGCAGCTGGTGGTGATCAGTGATGACAGATGGAGTGTAGGAGAGGAACCAGAGGGATGCTGGGAAGTGGAGTCCGGGGAAGGTGACGGTGACACATATATACTGCTTTTAAACAACATGTATTCATTTAAGCTCTTTGTGAACCTATATAATTAGGCATATTTCTTTGATTCACATTCTGCATTGGTATAGTGAGGTATTTTCTTTCAGCTGCCTTCTCAAACATTCACTGCAGCAGCAGCAGTGTTCAGAAATGATCTCTTAATCTTCAGAAGAGAAGTGAATTTGCCATCTCTCTCACGAGAAGTCAATCAAACTGATGCTCTGCATGTTCCGTGTGATTGGCTGTTTGCTGCACCTCCCACTCTTTCAGGTGCACACGCTTCAGAGTTAATTGCAAACTCTGGATTAAACCTGAGTTGACAGGGAACGTTTATACCGAGTGTGACGGTCTTGCCTGGGTGGTCTGCACAATGGGGAACACGTAGAAATAAAGGAAACAGCACGGAGAATTAAAATCACTTCCACAGCATGTCTCATTATCTCTGCTGTTTATTTAAAACAGTTCTTTCTTTTTCTTAATCTTTTTAAATCAATTAAATCTTTATGCATTGTGATCGTATAGTGTTAACAATTTTCAATTTGACAACTTCAATAGACTTTTCAATGAATTTATCACAAATAAATGAAAAACTGAACAATTCAATTCAATTAAATTGGATTTGAAGGGTAAACATCCCCACCTAGCGGCGAATTTATATAATTCCATTTGAACTATTAATTAATACATTAAACATTAAAACAACACATCTTACAACATACCTGCACAATGGGGAACACGTAGAAATAAAGGAAACAGCACGGAGAATTAAAATCACTTCTACATAAAACAAAGACAATGCACAAATTAATCACGAGTAGGCCTCGTATTACAAACTAAAAATAACTCAACATAAAACAACACATTCGATGCCAAACATATATCAGCAGTTGTATAAGAAGTTCATTGCAGTATAAATCAGCAATAAAGCAGTTAGTTATGTGTTTTTAATCATTTTAACTTATAAATCTCCAGCTGTTGAAAATGTGCGACTTACCCACAGCATGTCTCATTATCTCTGCTGTGGGTGGTCCCTATTTCACGTGCTATATGCCATCACGTAGCAGACAGATGGCGCTGTCCCCATTTATGCATTAATTTAACACTTTTACACTCCGTTACATGCACCCCCTAAAATTATGCTAAACTGGGGAAGCGCCTATACAGTAGAAAACTTAACACAAGAACTAGAAAAAGGGAGAGAGAGAAAAAAAAAAGAAACTGATAGAAGACAGTGTGACTGTCCTTGACACATTTCAGCATATATGTCAATTACAAAATTCCTCCATAGGAAGTATGCAAGTATGGACCGGTACCAAAATCCAGACTTAACATAGACTTAAAGAGATGCCCTAAACACCTCTCTTTACATACACAATTCAAGGATAGAAATAACTTCTTAAAAGACTATTTAAACTCAAAATGTCTAGAGCCAACTTATAAGTTACCCATGAAAAAGGTTTTTCACCACATCAAAAAGAGAAATCACTGAAGGTGATGAATCATGCACAAACTGACTATGCATCTCACAGATCAATCTTTGTGGAGGTTTAATGGTCCTACCAGCCCTAGTACTAATTGTGTCTGTATGAATGTGTTTTGGTTGATTGCATATTACAGGGTCAACTGTATCCGGAACAGGGTTATTGACTACATGTGAAAGTGGAAAAACTGGCAGGGTCAAGGAGTGCTGAGAGGAACTCTGATCTAACTCATCATCAGGAGGTTGTTCTTCATCCAACAAATGCGGGACATCACTTCCTTGTTCAGCGCATACAGAGCTACTACGGGTATCAGAGTCTGCTCTTGAATTAGAATTGTGCACATCCAAAGAACACTGAATTTCAGACAAAACAACTGAGTCACTATCATTATCAGGGCAGCTGTGCTGATCAGACTGCATAACCCAGTGAGCTGTTCTCTTATCACTCTCGGGATGATCAGGCAAGTCTGTAGTTGAATCACTTGAATGGGACTCGGATGGTAAATCGACCCCATCTTTGTACAGAAAGTTAACAGGGAGTAAGAGATTCCTGTGCACAGTCTTTTCTCTGCCTGTTTCAGTGTCTCTTATCCGATAGACATTAATGGGTGATCTCACTGACATCACTTCGTAAAGGCTGGACTCCCACTTATCTGCAATTTTCCGTTTGCCACGCTCACCACGGTTCGCCAGAAGGACTCTGTCACCAACAGTCAAAGGTGATCCTTTCACTTTACGATTGTAGATCCTTGCATGCCGAGTTTGCTCAGTAGAACTGTGCTTCTGTGCAATTTTCGCAGCTTCGCCGAGATCACATTTGAGCCTGGATACGAAATCTGAATATTTAACAACAGTATCATCCTTGAGAACATGTTGAAACATCACATCGATTGGAAGACGTGGAACTCTCCCAAACATCAGATAGAAAGGCGCAAAGCCTGTGGTCTCATGAACGGTGCAGTTATAACAAAAAGTCAGCATTTGCAAAGACTGTGGCCACTTGGCTTTGGACTCAGGGGGTAAGGCTCTTATCATGTTCCCTAAGGTCCTGTTAAAGCGTTCTGTGATCCCGTTTCCCATCGGGTGATAAGGAGTGGTGTGCGACTTCTTGACACCTGACATATTCAACAACTCCTTCATTAATTTGCTCTCAAAGCTTGGACCTTGATCCGAATGCACTCGCCGAGGGAATCCGTAAACACAGAAGAGACCATTCCATAGATGATGAGCAACCTGTTTTGCAGACTGGTTCTTGCAGGGAAAAGCGTAGGCTAATTTAGTGAAATGGTCTGTCGCTACCAGAACATCCACACTCTTGTCACCCCGCTCTGCTGTCCAGAAATCGATACAGATCAGTTCCATCGGCTCAGAGGTACGTATGTTCTCAAGAGGAGCACGATCTTTCGGTTCAGGAGTCTTTCCTACAATACATCGCATGCAGTTTCTTACATAATTTGCTATGTCATGTTCCATCCCTAACCAAAAGAACCGTTGTCTGGCCAATGAAAGAGTCCTGGAGCGACCTTGATGACCAGCTGCATCATGCAGACCATGAAGCACTTGTTGTTTCAAGGCATCTGGGACAATGAGTTGATGCAACTTTTTGTTCATTTGATTGTCTCTTTTGACTTTAAAAAGCATGCCGTCTCTGATGGTAAGTTTATTCCAATGCTTGAGAAGCTTTAGGACAGTACGAGGCTCACTAGCACGTTCACGCTTGTCAGGACGTCGATGTCTCTGAACATAAAAGAGTGCTCTACTCACAGCGGTGTCCTGTTCTTGTGCAGCTGAAAGAGTGCTCATATTAAGTGCGGCAGGCTGGTCCATATCAAGGAAGTGTGGAATGGGGTCCACACCCATGAATTGTCCTACACCTCCAGAACAATGCGCGTCCAATACAGCAGCAACATCCTGCGAACTCAAAGCACCAGCTGTAGTCTGACATCGACCGCCAACTCCGGTCGATCCAGAAGAGTCGTCAGCATGACTCAATACTTGACAGTTAGTGGTAAGTCGGAAAGAATCTTGGACAACTTGATCTACAACTCCATCAACCTGACTGAGCAAAGACTGGTAAGGTTCAGTTACGAGTCGATGGCTTACACTGGACTGGACAAAAGGTTCCCTGCTCAACGCGTCTGCGACTACGTTCTTAGAACCGGGCACATATTTCAGGTCGAAGCTGAAGGAAGCTAGCTTAGCAACCCAGCGTTGCTCACAAGCATCTAGTCTTGGCTTGGTGAGTATGTAAGTGAGGGGATTATTATCCGTCCAAGCTATAAAATGACGCCCCTTCAACCAATAATGGAACTTGTCACATATCGCCCACTTAAGTGCGAGAAATTCTAGCCTGTGAGCTGGGTAATTCATCTGAGAACGTGATAACGTCTTGCTAGCAAATGCAACTGGCCTGGCCAGAGTGCCACCCGCTGGGATCTGGGAAAGAACAGCACCCAATCCATCAAATGAGGCATCTACAGCTAGTATGAAGTCGTGTTCGAAGTTTGGGTGAGCCAGCGTCACGCTCGAGAGAAGATCCTCTTTCAAAATGTCAAATGCTTTCTGACATTTGTCCGTCCAGTCAGTAGGTGAGAGTTTGACGCACACAGCTTTCGAGTTGAGCTTCCTCCTTCTGCCTCTAGAGCGTTTTGTGTCTGTTTTGGAGATAAGATCGAACAGAGGCTTTGCTTTGGCAGAACATCTCTCTATAAAATGTTGATAGTATAGTACCATACCTAAGAATGATCTGATTTTTCTATGGCATGGAGTGATTCCATCAGAGTCCATCAAATCAACTGCTTTAACATCTGTAATGGCCTTTATTTTCCCAGGGTCAGTTTTAACACCATCTTCACAAATTACATGACCAAGAAACTTGACTGACTTTCTCAAGAAATGGCATTTTTTAGGGGAAAGCTTGAGATTGTGGGCCTTGAGTCTTGAGAACACCATCTCCAGCCTTTCAAGGGCAACCTGTTCGTTGGGAGCAAAGACCATGAGATCATCAAGGTAGCACAATAAACTGGTGAAATTCTTGTCACCAAAGATCGACATCATCATACGCATGAATGTAGCTGGGCTATTGCAGAGGCCCTGCGGCATCCTGTTATATTCGTGTAATCCAAAAGGAGACGAGAAAGCAGTGTATTTCCTATCGTCTTCATGCAAAGGAACATTATAGAAACCTGAGGTAAGGTCCATAGTCGAGAAGAAAGCATTCCCTCCAAGAGCAGCTAAGGCGTCCGACTGGTGTGGTAGAGGATGGGCGTCTTTTACTGTTCTGGCGTTCAACCAACGAAAGTCTGTACAGATCCTCAGATCACCATTCTTTTTCCACACCAGGACAAGAGGAGAAGCATACTCACTATTTGATTTTCTGATAATGCCCTTCACTTCCATTTCATCCAACGCTACTCTCAGTTTCTCATAATGGCCTGGAGGTACACGACGGTAGGGGAGACGAAAGGGTTTGTCATCCACTAAACGGATCCGATGTACAAAATCTTTGGCTTCACCACAATCCATCTTGTTCCTTGAAAATATGGACTCATATTTCTTGATAAGATGGAGTAATTTTGTCTTCCAAGAGGAAGACACTTCACACGCTGTCAGATCTAGGTCTCTCAATCCTAAGTCATTCAAGGTTCGCACCATCTCATCCTCAGATTCCTGGGGACCATACTCATGTTGAAAGTGTTGAACTTGAGACTTAATGTACTCACTTTCTGGAAGATCTTCCACAGCAACGCATGGAGAAACATCTGCAATCTTTGCATTTCTTCTTAATGTCAACACACTGTTAGTGGGATTTATAACTTTAACAGGTATCCAACCATCGCCCCATAAAGGTGTAATGACTCGGCCTACCATGATCTGCTTAGGGCTGCATTTGGATTGGGTAGGCTCCACAAGCACTGTACTACCCACAGACAATGCAGTGCTGACAGGAAGCTTGCCCCATACAAGATGTTCACTCTGTGGTTGAAGCGTCACACTGTGCTTGAGCTTAACAGTACCTACTTTTCCAGGTATGTGATCGCCTCTCCATCTCTGTGTGTTAGACAGTAATGAAATGAACTCCAAACTCTCACTTTCTTCATTACCACTTGGTAGTGAGACCAATTTCCAATAGTCATCTGTATTCTTTAGGAGAGTCAGCAGGCTTTTGATGGCGTTACTGCCCAAGATCATCTCATCTGTCTGGCCTGGAACGATCAGCACTGGTATCATCATTTTACATCCATAAACACAGACAGACAGATCATACATTGCTGTTGGTGTGACTCGATGACCACCACATCCAATGATCACAACATCATCGGCGGGACATTTTGGCAACTTAGAAAGGCTCTCGAACAATCTTGCTTCAGCTGCCTCGCTGAGAGTGCAGGCCATTGAACCACTGTCGAGTAATGCAGTGAAAGATGGGCCATTTTCAACAGACACAGTTGTGTAAAATAATGAATCAGCTCTGGGGACTCGTTGTATTCCTTGAAATACAGCAGTTTTATCAGGTGAGACACTGGGTTTGTACTGCTCATATACGGACTCATAATCTTGTGTGTCAAAGATGGGAGGGTTATCAATCTGGTCTGTACTAACCTCCCTTACGCACAGACCTGTTAGTTTTCCTGTGTGGGCTGAGATGCTTGTCGTCTTCTCCTAGGGCAGAAACGTCTGGAGTGACCTGGAGACTGACACTGAAAACACAGTCTGTGCTCACGGCAATGCGTTAAGGCGGAGTGAGCAGCATCATCGCAGATAGCACACGGCAAAGCATCCAAACCTTCAATCCTAGGAAGTCTGTTAAAAGGCTGGTATTTAGGATGAGACTGAGGTCGGTTAGTATTGGTCAGCAGGACTTTCTCAAGCATGTCAATGACCTTCTCAAGAGCAGAGAAATCTGTGCTTTTTTGTTGTTGTTCGCACACCGTGGGAGCAGGCACCGGAACTGTGTTAACATCAATCTTGTTGACTGAAACTCTTTCACTTTGGCTGCGATGCACTGTACTTGTAGCTTTGAAAGATAAATCAGACTGGTAATCATTAAGTACGGCCTGTACTTCATGTGCTGACCACTTGTCAATTGGTTTGGACCTGAAGGTTAAGGCCAAATCTTTACTCGGGCAGTGTCTGATAAACATGTGCACTATTTCCACGCTGGGCTTGTCAAGTGTTTTACCTCGCTCTCGCAGGCATTCTGAAGCGACATCTGCTGCTTTGTTGAGTCTCAGCCAGTAGTCATATGGATTCTCATCCTCCTCTGGCAAGGTAGTGTAAAAATCAGCAAGAGGGACAGGCGAGTAGTGGTTGCAACTAAAATGTTTACGCAACAGGCTGTAGACAGAATTTGGACAGACAGTAGTCGAGGAGTCACAGTTCCTGATCCAGAATTTGACTACATCTTTTGCTTTACCACGCAGGTGTACAAGGATTTCTTCTACATGTTCTTCGGCACTCATGTTGTTCTTCTTGACAAATGTCCTCATCAGATCTTCCCATTCTTCAATTTCAATTGTGTCAGAATCATCTCCTCTGAATGAAGCTGGCTCCTTGACTTTTCTGTGCTGAATTACTTGGTTTTGTGACAAATTTGCAATGCTTGAAGAGCTTGTAGCCTTATTGTCTGGGTTTTGTCTATTTGGGGTGTCAGTGCTATAAGGACTAAGATGAGATATAATGTTGTCTGCTAATTGTTGACCAATCTGATGGACAATTGAACTCATTTGTCCTAACATATCAGGTACACTATGTTCAACATTAGGTGTTGACGTGATCACTTCACTAGGTTTATGAATGACATTTGACTGCATGCCCGATACATCACACTCTGCGCACGCAGTGCACACCCTTCTGGTAATGCCAGGTCTACTATCACTATTGCCAGTATTGGGGCTGTCCACTGAAAAGGGAATTGGTACACCTAAAACCCCTCTGCCTCTGCCCACTGGACTAGGAGTGAATTGATCAGGCAAATATCTATTGCTGTCACTCATTATGGGCATTAAAATGTGCTACAAGTGTACATACACAAATAAACAAACTCAAAATTAAATGATCAGAGTGAAAAGTCCAACAAATTGAAAAAGGATAAAGCAAGGAGTCCCTTATGGAAAGGCTGTGAACCGATGATGAGCTTTCGAAACGATGAAGGATCCTTCCAGAATGCAGCAACACAGCAATCTTTAACAACTTGCTTGAAGACGTGACCCAAAGCAACACAGCGGCATCACAACTTCACGGCACCAATGTGACGGTCTTGCCTGGGTGGTCTGCACAATGGGGAACACGTAGAAATAAAGGAAACAGCACGGAGAATTAAAATCACTTCCACAGCATGTCTCATTATCTCTGCTGTTTATTTAAAACAGTTCTTTCTTTTTCTTAATCTTTTTAAATCAATTAAATCTTTATGCATTGTGATCGTATAGTGTTAACAATTTTCAATTTGACAACTTCAATAGACTTTTCAATGAATTTATCACAAATAAATGAAAAACTGAACAATTCAATTCAATTAAATTGGATTTGAAGGGTAAACATCCCCACCTAGCGGCGAATTTATATAATTCCATTTGAACTATTAATTAATACATTAAACATTAAAACAACACATCTTACAACATACCTGCACAATGGGGAACACGTAGAAATAAAGGAAACAGCACGGAGAATTAAAATCACTTCTACATAAAACAAAGACAATGCACAAATTAATCACGAGTAGGCCTCGTATTACAAACTAAAAATAACTCAACATAAAACAACACATTCGATGCCAAACATATATCAGCAGTTGTATAAGAAGTTCATTGCAGTATAAATCAGCAATAAAGCAGTTAGTTATGTGTTTTTAATCATTTTAACTTATAAATCTCCAGCTGTTGAAAATGTGCGACTTACCCACAGCATGTCTCATTATCTCTGCTGTGGGTGGTCCCTATTTCACGTGCTATATGCCATCACGTAGCAGACAGATGGCGCTGTCCCCATTTATGCATTAATTTAACACTTTTACACACCGTTACACGAGCGTTATGAGACTGCTGAGCCTGATCTAAACCAGGTTGCCTTTATCTGGATTTGTCAAATCCAAACCTTCTCTGAAACTCAAAGTTTGTTCAGCTAGCTTCGCCCAACATGCCCCAGGACTATTGTGGTTTATTTTCACTGTGGACTAAAAAAACTCTTTAATTGCACTCAGCGTATCAGTGATGATATACCTTTAGATACGTGTGTGTTTATAATTGAGGGATCGTGAGAGTTTGTGATGTGGACTGGAATTACTCCTGTCGTTGAATCATCTTTACTAGGGCTGCACGATTAATCGCATGAGATTGTCATGCGTGTCTCGTCAGTAAAGCCGGTTCTGTGATTAGCGGTAAATGTCCATCACCTGCTTTCAAATGGAGCGGCACTTAATATACAGAGCCGTAGTTCGCGGACAAGCTACGCAATATCGCGTTCATAATTGCAGATGAATCGCCTTCGATTATGAACGCGATATTGCGATTAATCTCATGCGATTAATCGTGCAGCCCTAATCTTTACACAAGATAACTCTAGCAATATCTATCATTATATTGGCACATCTAACAGAGACCTTTCCATAACTGATTCATGAGATTGTTTCTCACCTGAATACTTGACAGTGTATCTGACTGAGGTCTGGAGTTGATTTCTGAGAGCAAGCTGACATCTCCACTCTCTGTTGTCATCTTCATTCAGGAGTGTTGTAGTCAGAGTGATGATACAGTGATCTGATGAGAATAATATCTGATATCTGGAGTCTGTCTTCAGATCAACACCAGCCTGATTCACCCACGACAGCTGAAGTCCCTCAGAACGAACCCAATCATCACAGGATAATCTAGAATCCAACTGACAGGAGAGAGTCACAGAGCGACCTGGACTGATCTCAGTCTGTGAGGATGATGATGATGATGATGATGATGATGATGATGATGATGATGATGATGGAGACACTGAAACTGAACACAAGACACAAATCACAGACTCTTCAATCATCATGTGAGTTTAAAGGGGGAATCTGTCCTTTTTAACTTGACCACATAATCATAAACTTACCATGAAGAACATGCAGATTAACATGTGCATCAGTTCCTTGTTTTTGTCCATTCACATATTGTTGGCAGATGTAAGATCCATAATCTTCTTCTGTGACGTTCTTGATGTTCAGAGAGCAGTCAGACCCCAGTCTCAGTCTCTCATGTCTCTCGGTGTGTTTCTTCTTTATCCCTCCAGTAATCAGTTCAACTGCTGCTGAATCTCTGTTATAGATCCATACAGTTGATGTACAATCAGAAAGAGCATTATTACAGGACAGACGGACATTTTCACCAGAACTGATGAACACATTCTCAATTACTCCACTGGTACCTGAAACACAAAACACTTGAGTGATATTTATACTATATATTAATAAATTAAACATTATTGTATGTGTATATACATTGAGCTCTTTCACAGAAGTCTTAAAGATCACGTAGAAATGCATTTACCTGTGAGAAGTGAAGAAAGAATGATCAGTCCCAGCAGACACAGATCACACTGATCAGCCATTTTCTGTTTCTCTCAGTCTTTCTTTTCATTATATACTTATAGTGCTTTCTTTAAACATTAAGTCCCTCCTGTGTGTGTGAACTTCCTCTAATCTGTCCTACTAAGTGTTGAAATCCTTCTAGAGTTGATCTTTAGTGACACTAAAATAAAGGAGAAGTGCTGCTTCACATTTCTCTTGTAAATATCCACTCGAAATCAAGTGGATTTCACTACTAATATGTCCTTTTAATTCATGCTTAAATGTAATTAGCAGTACACATATTGTGATTTAGCATTTTTTAACAAAATAATCTGATCAACAGCAAAAAAAGAAAAAGAAAAAAATCTGAAAGAGTAGGTACTATATAGCCTGATATTCAGTGTTGCCAATTTGGGGATTTTGTTGTCAAATTGAGCTAATTTCTCATTGTTGCTGCAACTTTTTTAATGTTTTGAAACATTTTATTTTAAATAAAATTAGCTATTTTCTGCAGATTTTTAATTATTTGGCAATTAAACTCTGGCACTGGTTGGCCACACCCTGCCGGTAAACACGTCTGCGCTCAATCCTTCAATAAGCCTGCACTAAAACACAGACACAGCAGTACGCATGAAGAGACTCTTTAAGAGCTGATCTGAATGAATGAACTTGAATAAAATTTGTTCAAGTTCACATACATACTTACTATATATATATATATATATATATATATATATATATATATATATATATATATATATATATAATATATATATGTCAGTGGCGTGCAGTGGTGTTCTGAAATGAGGAGGCACTTTTTTTTTTTGATGAATCAATGTAAATTTATGCCTGTTCAAACTTTCACATAGCATATTTTGGTTATAAAAACATTAAAAATTCATATCCACATTTTGATTTTAAAAGGTTTGTTATAAAAACGTATCCCAAAATGCAATAAGTCCATGACACTTTTTTTTTTTTTCAAAATGCAATTAATCCATCAATATAAAATTTAAATTTTAATTATGTAGAGTCAGGAAGAAACTGTTTTATTCCACATAAAGTGTTTTCTCTCGTCGCTCATGTGTGTCCGTATGAAGACTTCGGTCAAAACTTCAACATAAAATCACTGAGTGCACCTTCAGCATCAAGTGACACCGCAGGTCAATGAATAAAATCTAACATTAAATATGATACTTTTACATCTCTGTTTCAATTGAATGAACACACCAACACACACAACTTGTGGCTCCCACTCTGTTCACTCTCTTGTTTACTGAAGATTCTCACATCAACTTCTTTAACAGCGCCCTCTAGTGACCAATACTGGAAACAACCCCAGAAATCCTGATACACAATATCCCCCCTTTTCTCGGATGCAAAATTACATTAACTAATTAATCAACTAAACATGTCCAAAACTAACTTATATAATAACTCAAAGAACATCTCATAAACTTCTTCAACTACTTATAATTAATAATATTTCCTTTTCCTCAGTAAACAATATTTTATGAAAACAGGCAAACATGTAGACCAGTTATTTAGTTGATATTTTCCCCCTTTTCTGTGGTTAAATTGAACAGCCTACAGCAGGTATTCCTTCCAGTTCATGACATAATCAGACAATTTCACAGGCAATCATCTAGTCTATTTGGGTCTGTCCTTTTTTGGGTCTGAATCCATTTTGGGGGACAGATCATGAGATTCGGGGTCAGGACAACAGCTCTTTTCATTCTGGGCTATCTGTTCGCATTCAGTTTTTGCATCAACCATTTTGCGGGTGTTGAATAATTTGACGAGAGTGGTGTTTCGCGTGTATCTTGCTCCAGTGGGTGATTCCACAGTCACTTGGTTTCCAGTTTTGCTCATGACTTGGTGCAGGATTGGGTTAAATGGAGTCGTGAATTTATCCCGCTTTTCCTGTTGCACAAGCACTGTGTCACCAACATTCACATTAGAGTATTGTGCTCCCTGACGCTCATCTGCATATCTTTTTGCCTTTGCTTTTTGTTCTGCATCCCTGTTGCATACTTCTTGACCTTTACATGGTTTCTGAAAGGTTAGGCAACTTTCCCCGAATCTTCCTGTTAAAGAGCAGTTCAGCTGGTCTTTTTCCAGTCATGGGATGTTCAATACCTCTACACACAGTGACATATTTTCTCAGTTCTTTTTTCCTGTCAAGTCTCTCAGCCTGTGCAATTCAGATTCTTTTCATTAGCGTTGAGTTCTGGTGCTCCATCTCCCCATTAGCTTGAGCCCATTTGTGGGTTGCCAGGTCATTTCTACTGCTTACGGACTAGGTGCTGTCTTCCTACAAATACTGTATGCGCTGATGGTCAAGAATGTACTGTCGCTTTGGCATCCAAAACACTCACCCCAGCTGAACAGAAATACTCCACTGTTGAAAAGGAGGCTCTGGCTTGCGTTTGGCATGTGACATGGATAAGGGCAATTCCAGCATTATGGACGTGACATTTGCAGTCAAAACTTGAAATATAAATTCTCAGAGAATGCATTTAATACCAACATATTGAACTGTCTGTTTATATATTCATAGTCCCTTATAAAAGTCCAGACATTAGACAAATATCAGTCTATACAATCATTTTATATTTTAGATGAGGGAAATATACATGCGTTACTAAACTTGGCTACAATAATATGTGAGGAACATGTATGTACATGTATGTGTTTTTGAAGGAATAACGTTTATGCATGGTTATTGAAAAAACAAAAAACTTAATTCTCTAAATAAGGCCCAAAAAAATATATTAAATCTGTGTTCACAAGACTTCTGGGTATTGGAGGTTGTAGACTAGAGTTTTTGCTTCAGAATGAAGTAAAAATTATCCTTCCTACTCCTTCATATAAAACAATAGAGAGATTTAGTTTTTGTAAGACACTTTTTGTCAAGAAACACAGTATGCGTGGAGGCGTGAATTATCATGAATAATGGGTGATTCTCACCTGCGAAGACAAAAGAATCACATAATAATGACCTGAAATGACTTGCATATTAATGAGTTCTTTCAGTCAGGTAGGCAGTGAAAAAATCCTCTGTACGTCATGCTGATAACAGGATTAAAGTCCATTCAGGACAAAAAAACAAAAAAACAAAAAAAACATGATTTTTGTGATCTCATGCATGCACGTATTATTGCACATGATATGAAGAAAATTTTGTATAGGCCTATGTTAAATTACAGTACCAGTCAAACGATTGAACACATTGCCATTATAATGTTTTTAAAAGAAGTCTCAAGTCTCTAACCAAATAATGGATTTCTATTTTAATGTACTTTAAAATGTAATGTATTTCTGTGATGCAACGCGTCTGAACATTCCTACCTCTAGGGCATTTCATATAGGCTACGATATTTGTTATATTATAGAGCCTAAATGTTAATGTGCAGTTGACAAACTATACATCATTAAAAAGATCTAAGACTCAAGCTTCACATTTTGACTCTTAAAATCTTATATTGACCAAAATTTCTTAATATGCTTAAAAGCATGCACATTTGGAGATGGACTCTCATGTTTATATAAATTTTCGAGTAATATTTATTTTATATTTATTGTCATCATTATGAGCGCTGGATGCTGTGTTTTTAATTCATACTTGCAGCCGGAGGGCGCTCTGCCCCTTTTGTCCACAAATGCTTCAGTAAAAGAAGAGGCATATCATGTGACAATCAAGGAACTAACAGAGGCCAGAGATCGCTAACTATGGCTATTCAAAACACTTTTCAAGACAATAAATACACGATTGAGATGATGAATGCATGTGTTGCCTCAGAATTTGCGTCTGAATAGCGCTGGCTCCGTGGACATGGCCGCATTAGCAGATAATGAGCTGAATCACTGACTTCTCTCTTTTCATAAAGATTACATAAACACAGAAGGTTTGTTTTCGATTTGACTTACATGATTTAAAACCTGACATCTTAACGTTTTTTTAGACATAAGTGTAATTTTTTTGTGATTAGTATTCACTAAGTTACAGTTCATTTTCTGAGAACTATCAGATTGGACTTCGTTCAGAGGGAGACGAGAGATCACGCATCATGTTTGTTTTCTTTATTTTACAAAAAGCACATGTAAAAACATTTTGTTTTTACTCTGAGTGTACACAAATAAAATAATATATTCCACAGATTAAAATGGTGTATAGCTCTTAATTGTATGTGCAACATCGACGGAGTATTTTGAGTCTCTTTCACACTGGTAAGAAAAAAACCACGGTGGTATCACCGGGGATACCTCAGACCTCAGAGTGTACACTCTGTCCTCTGAACATGTTTCTGGAGAAATGTCGGGAACAGAACACCACTCAAGGCATCAGCGTTGGAGTGCTCCTTTCCAGGCTTATAAACAACAGTATATTCATAAGCCTGCATCATAACTGCCCACCTCTGAATTCGTGGTGACACAAATTGTGGAACAGCTCTCATTTCACCCAAGAGGGATATCAGTGGTTTGTGATCTGTTCAAATTCTGAACTTTCTTACAAACAGATATTTGAGGAAACGCTGAATTCAAACAATAACAGCGAGCCCCTCTTTGTCAAGAGTTCTAGACATGAAACTGATGGGTCTCTCTTTGCCATCCTCCATTCGATGTGACAAAACAGCCCCCATCCCATAAGAAGATGCATCACAGGCCAAGATGAGGTCTTTTTGAGTATCATAATGAACAAGCACCTCAGGAGACTGAATGAGTTGTTTGCATTTCTCAAATGCATCGCGCTGTTCACTACTCCAATGCCATTTCACACTTTTTCTCAAGAGGTTATGTAAGGGGGCCAGCAAGGTTGACAAATTTGGCAGAAACCTGTGGTAATACTTGAGAAACCCCAGATATGCCTTCAATTCAGTCACATTTCGGGGAGCTGGTGCTTTTTGAAGAGCTTCCACCTTGTTCGAAAGTGGACGAAGACCAGTAGAGTCCACTCTATGGCCCAAAAACTGCATGAATGCATACTTTTCTCTTTTTAGCCTCATTCCGCCATCCATAAGCCGCTTCAGAACCTCACATAGCGTGTGCAGATGTTCCTGATCATTTCTGCCTGTTATGAGAATGTCATCTAGGTATATTGCTACCCAAGGGATACCCTGTAGTAACCCCTCTATTATTCGTTGAAAAATGGAAGGACTGGTCAATGTTAATATTATGTATATTTATTTTACTCTGTATTTTCTGTTTTATAGAAAAACCACACACATATACTGAAAACACCCAACTAAGACAACTCTTCAACTTTTTATTAACAACTGAGTTGTTGTGGTGACAAATAAACGGGTTACTCCCACATTTCAACCATTTTGCCTACATCTCTTACCGGACACCCTGTGGCGGGTTTCAAACCTAACCAGCAATATACTCCAATGAGAATGTGCTACCAACAGCTAACTCATTTTTTCAACACTTTACCATCATACCTTTATATCTTTACTTTGTATTCACATATTGCACTATATTAATTCGGCTTCATGGTTCTCTGTACCGCAAATTACTTTTTAATGTCAATTTTAAATGTTATACCCCTGTACCCCTACACCACTCCGGGGGTCGTATCACGAGTTTAAATGTAGACAAAATTGTATACATGTTAAAACAGTTTAAAATATGCTGTATTTCTGTACTCAGCAACAATAAAAGCCAGTGTTTTGTATGTGGTTGCCTATTTTACAAAGGTTTAGTGGAAATTAAAAGTTAATATTACTCATAAAAAACTGGTAATATTACCTGTATATATATTTTTGTTTTTAAAATGTTTTTACCCAATAATTGTACTTAATTTTATAACTTATATTTACTCAGTTCATAAGGTGTATGTAATTGTTTTCACTGCTTTAAAATTGAATATTTTTGAGAGTAAAAAAAAAAAAAATAATAATAATAATAGTAAAAGTTTATACACTCTAAAAAATGCTGGGTTAAAAACAACCCGAGTTGGGTTGAAAATGGACAAACGCAGCGATTGGGTTGTTTTGACCCAGCAGTTGGGTTAAATGTTTGCCCAACGTGCTGGGTAGTTTTATGTAACCCAAATATTGTTTAAAAATTACTGTACGGCTGGCTTAAAATGAACCCAAAATAGGTTGGAAATTAAAAGTCAGACACATAATTACTAGAGGCAACAATAATAATCAAAAGATGAGCATTTATTAATTAGCAATTTAATAAATGTTTATTGTTTAAGTATTATGCAAATGTTTGTTTATTAAACATATTAATAAATATTAATTTCCAACATATTATGGGTTAATTTTAAGCAAGAAATACAGTAATTTTAAAACATTTTTTGGGTTAAATAAAACTACCCAGCAGGTTGGGCAAACATTTAACCCAACCACTGGGTTAAAACAACCCAATCGCTGGGTTTGTCCATTTTCAACCCAACTTGGGTTGTTTTTAACCCAGCATTTTTTAGAGTGTAGTAAAAATAAATAAAATAACCTTTTTATTTTTATATATTTAATTACCTTTATTAGCCTCCATTACACATTTAATGGAATGTAAATGAATCAAAGTAGCTTGTATCTTCTACATTGATTTTTCACATGCTGGTTCAGTACACACACACATAGGGCCTCTTGTAAGAACATCCCAAATCATTCCAGTTCCCATCTGTTGAATGACAAACACTCTTTACAGTATAGCTCCAATGTCTGGTTGGGCCACTCAAGCTTAAAAAGGGACCAATGTTATTCAATGTATTCAGTGGTGCAACAATAGCATGTAGGGTTTCAGATTTGGGCTTTGACCGCGATCGCTGCGGGGTCGAATCAGCATTTTGCCGAGCTCGCCCAATAATAACACTAACTCCTATTTTCTCATCACTTACATTTTCAATAAAATGAAAATAATGTTCAAAAAGTGGAAAATAAAATGTACAAGAGTAACAAGTAATAATATTAAAAGTGTTCATATAGGGTTGGTAGAAGGTGGAGGGGTTTTATTCTCCCAATAAAGCAGCATCCATTTATTAATTTTAAGAAATGTAATCACACTCTATGATATTATTGTATCCTGTACAAAAAAAACTGAGGTGGAAGTAGTATCTGCCAATACAATGTAGCCTACAGCATCTAAATACTATTTACACTTCTTGCAAAGAACTGATACTTTTACATGGTGTCAATAGAATATATTGCTATTTTCACTTAGTGTCAATACCATCTACAGTAGGGGTGTCCAACTCATTTTAGTCGGATTTGGACTGGAAACAAATGAACCATATGCGGGCCGAATTACCTTTTTATTATAATAACCCTAGTGTGCTGATAGTTGCAGTAATATTAACCATATGAAGAAAAAATAAATTTGCAAGAAAACTGTATTTTTATTTTTATTTTTTTTACAGTGAAAAGACTATTCAATTTTTTTAATTATTTTTTATTTAATATTTTTTATTAGCACCTACTTTGATTTTTCATGGCCAATTTCAATGTATATAGGAATCAAATCGTCTGATTTGCACTGTAAATTGTTTTATTTACTATGGGCTAATACATTTAACCTCAATGTTAGCCTGGGATGAATGCAAATTCCCATGATAACCCTCTGGGATTTTGGAGTACCAACTTGTAACAGTAGGTCAACACAACTATTGCGTTCTTTTATTGATTCCCTGTCTTATTCTGCCCTCTAGTGGCTAATATCGAAATTGTATTTGCACTTTTAGAACGTTGTTTTCATTTTTATTGAAAATAAATGGCTTTTTTAAAATGTGATGTGAAACTATAGAAGAGCGAACTCGGCAAAAGGTGGATTCGAAACTGCAGCGATCGCAGTAAAAGCTAATACTTTGATCCAACACATTAGTATCACACCACTGACGACGTTAATGAAAATGCATCCTTTATCATACTTGAGAGACAATAAAGAGTTATTTATGTTGAAATAACCACTTAATATCTTGAAATAACCACTTAATATGTTGAAATAACAAGATAAGTTTTCGGGTTTTTTTCACCATGCGGTTCAGGGCTTCCATACAAAATATGTGACATGCCATCGAAATAATTTGTACTCATTGTGCTGTTTATTATTTTTGTTTGTTTGTTTGTTATTTTATCTGTGAAGTTTAAAATCTATGGAACCCATAAAAAGACATGGTGGTGGAAAAAATATTTTTCAAAACTTTTATCCACAAGTTTCCTACTCCCCATGAGGCCTTGCATCAAACGTGGGAGTGTCTTCTGGTTCTGGACGTGACACTCGTTCATTCAACAGTTGACAGTCATTCAAGATTTAACGATCCAAACTTGCGAACCTTTGTTTTTCTACTTAAAGATTTAAGATCCCGGTATCAATATTTGTAATGTTTTACAATAAAAAAAATGTTACAGCAATAGTAATTTATGTCAGGAGTGCACATCAGTCACGCTAAATCTAACTGATATTTATATTGACATAAAAAGAAAACACAGACCTATTCAATTGCTCCTACTTTCATTTATTTACGATCAATGTGCAAATTTGAATGTGCAAAACAACTCCACTAAGGCTTTAAAATCCAAAGGCTTACACATTTAAAAAAACACATTTGGCAAGATTTATAGTCAGGTTAGCCTCAGCCAAACGCTCAAAAAGCTCTCTAATTTGTGCGAGATGTTCTAACCAAGAAGAACTGTACAAAACGACATCATCCAGGTAAGCTTCACATCCCCTCAACCCAGACAACACTCGATTTACTAACCGCTGAAAAGTAGCGGGAGCATTTCGAACTCCAAAAGGCATAACGGTGTACTGTAGAAAGCTATCAGGTGTAATAAAAGCAGATAGTTCTTTAGCACGTGAGGTCAGGGCACCTGCCAATAGCCTTTTAAAAGATCGAATTTACTAACAAACTGAGCAGAGCCCACACGATCTACACAGTCATCGATTCTGGGAAGAGGGAAACAATCAGGTTTTGTTAAAGAGTTAAGCTTCCTGTAGTCAGTACAGAAACGATAGGAATGATCAGGTTTACTCACCAAAATGCAGGGTGAGCTCCAAGAACTGAAACTAGGTTCTGCTAAATCATGAGCAAGTAAATAATCCACCTCTTTCTGAAGCAACCTCCTTTTTAGAGGATTTACACGGTATGGATGTTGTTTTATGGGTTGAGCCATACCAACATCAATGTCATGTTCAATGACATGAGTTTGAGTAGGAACATCAGAAAAGAGGAGAATGAACTTACCAGCTTAATTATATCTGTCTTCTTTGGGTCGCACAAATGAGACAGATAACCAGCTAAATTAGCTAGAACCTCAGAATTGTTGAGGCGCCCTTCTACTTCTCCTCGAGAAGGACCTTTAATCTCCTCCAAATCGTCAACCACCCCTACAGATGCTGTAGAGACACTCGGATCTAGAAGTTCAGTAGTTGTCACAGCAGCAATGGACAGAGAAGGTACAGGAGTCACATATAATTTTAATAAATTAACATGACAAACCTGTACTTTCTTTCTACGGTCAGGCGTGTTTAAAAGATAGTTATTGTTAGAATAAAACTTCGCTATCGTATAAGGTCCAGTGAACCTAGCCTGAAATGGACTACTCAGAACAGGTAGCAAAGCGAGCACTTTATCTCCTACCTGAAAATTCCTGGACTTAACCTTACGATCGTACAACCTCTGCATCTTTCCTTGAGACTTACCTAATTTTTGTAGAGCAATAGCTCTGGCTTCATAAAGTCTGTAACGAAAATACTCACGTAGTCCAGGACATTCTCAGGTGGATTAGATGTTTTCCATGCATCTGCCAAGACAGCATTAGGGCCCCTGACAGTATGTCCAAACACTAACTCATTAGGACTAAAACCTGTGCTCTCCTGAACAACCTCACGAACAGCTAACAGCATCCAAGGGAGTCCATCCTCCCAGTCACAATCAAGTTAAACACAATACGATCTCAGAAGTGACTTAAGAGTTTGATGGAATCTTTCCAGCCCTCCCTGACTCTGAGGGTGATAGGCACTCGAGATGTTGTGTTTAACTTTGAGTTGTTGCATGGCT
Source organism: Chanodichthys erythropterus (assembly GCF_024489055.1). Taxonomy (NCBI): domain Eukaryota; kingdom Metazoa; phylum Chordata; class Actinopteri; order Cypriniformes; family Xenocyprididae; genus Chanodichthys; species Chanodichthys erythropterus. The sequence continues at coordinate 4,710,276 of NC_090223.1, forward strand.
TTAGAAAATTGTCTGGACATAAAATTTTAGCCCTGATCAGACTGAATGGTTTTTGGGATGCCAAAGATAGACATAAGAATTGTTAAAGCCTTTAAAATTGATTTAGTTGTAATCGATCTCAGGGGATAAGCTGCAGGATAACGTGTAGACTGGCACATTACAGTAAGTAAATAAGCATGCCCAGCCTTAGATCGTGGTAGAGGTCCAACGCAGTCGACAATCAAGTGTTCAAAAGGAGTGGTGACTACTGCAATGGGCTGTAAAGGAGCTAAAGGAACCTTTTGGTTTGGTTTTCCGGTCATTTGGCAGATGTGACAAGACCGTATATAGTTAATCACCTCTCTCTTGACTCTGGGCCAATAGAATTTCCTCAAAATCCTATCATACGTCTTCCGTACCCCAATATGACCAGCGAGGCCCTGATGTGACAGCTGTAGGACGGCCTGACGGAAAATAAGAGGAACTACCATTTGGATCCTAGGGTCTAGGGAAGAGTCAAGACTCACAGGTTGTTGTCTACAAAGTAATCCATCTTGAAGAAAATAAAAAGATGAAGTCTCATTTCCTCCTCCAGCAGCCAAGGAGAACATTTCTTGAAGAGTTTCATCTGCATGCTGTGCTGATATTAATTCTTCTCGAGTCACACTATAAAGTGAAGATAAAGGACAAGTGTTAACATGGTCATCACACATAAATGGACTTTCAGACATTGAGTCAGGCTTATTCATCTTGTGTTCAGCATCAGACGGTAACTCATGCATAGGGTTCACATCTTCAACTTCAGTACACACAGTACTGGGTTCTGGTTGGGAGGAATTTACAGAAGCAAGAAAAGTATCAGTAAGAACATTTTCTGTTTCATCAAACATTTGTCTCTTGGCCATTGCTCGAGTTATTACACAAGCAGGTAATAAATTAGGACAGTCAGAAGATCCATTTAATTCATCCACAACAGGAACTACTATAGGTGGAACGTCACCATCTGACTTCTCCCAAACATTCCCCCCAGCTAAGTCATTTCCAAGTATAAAGGTAACACCAGGGATAGGAAGCATTGCACAAACTCCTACAACCACGTCACCTGACACAAGTCTGGAATTAAGATGAATGCGGTGTAGAGGAACTTCCTTGTAGTCCATTTCAAGCCCTCGAACCAACACATGAGACCCAGTGGCAGTACGTTCAGACAGAGGCAAAATTCCTTCCAGCAAAAACGACTGTCCCGCCTCAGTATCACGAAGGATACAAACAGGAACCTTTTCATCAGAGTCAGGCAAAGAAACACTTCCATCAGTGAGAAATGGTCCAAAATCAACACCGTTTTTAATTTCCTCCATTACAGTGGCATTCACCTGCCCAATCTGCTTGTCAGGACTTTAGTTCATACTTGACGTAGAAATTAAACCAACAGGTTTAACAGTTTTCTCTTTCTTTTTGAGAACAGCACAGTCTGAGATTTTATGTCCTGGCTTTCTACAATAAAAGCAAACCATCTCACCTTTTGTGCGTTGCCGAAGTATTGTCAGCAAAATTTGACACAGTATTCGGTCGTGCAGCCACCTTTCTATTTTTAACAGAGATGCTCAACTTTGACCTAGTCAGCTCATTTAAATGAACAGAACCTTGATGAGTAAGGACAAATTCATCTGCCATAAGAGCAGCATTAGACAATTTGGTCACTTTGTGTTCATTGAGATACATAGCAACAGCACTTGGAACACAATTTTTGAACTCTTCTAAAAGAATTAGCTCTCTAAGCTGTTCTTTGGTTGTAATTTTTACAGAAGAACACCAGCGGTCAAACAGGTTCTCTTTCTCTCTAGCAAACTCAAGATAAGTGCACTTCTCAAACTTAACATGACTCCTAAATTTCTGGCGGTATGCCTCAGGTGCCAATTCATAAGCATGCAAAATAGCAGACTTAACGATTTCATAATTACCACTTTGTTCAATAGTCAGCGCTGAATACACCTCTTGTGCTCGCCCCACTAAAACACACTGCAACAGTAAGGTCCAAAATTCTTTTGGCCATTTCAACGACTCTGCAACGCGTTCAAAATGTTGGAAATATTCATCCACTTCCTTCTCTAAAAACGGCGGCACTAATCGAATGTTTTTATAAACGTCAAACACAGGTGCAGCGTGAGCCAATTCATCAGATTGAACAGGAATTTCAACTGCTTTTGCATTCAGTTCTTACTCAAGTTTCTTTAACTGGAACTCTCGTTCTTGTCGCTCTTTCTCAAATTGTAACTGTTTACGCATCTCTAATTGCTGTTGTAATTTCTTAATTTCAAAATCCTTTTCTAACTCCCTCTCTTTCAGTGCACATGCATCACGCTCGGCACGAAGTTTTTCCGCATCAACACATAACCGTTTCTCTTGCAAAGACATCTCACTAAACTTTGCATTTTGATCGGCATCATAAAGAGGAGAGGTTAAAGACACATCAGGATTTATAGTTTGAGCTCTTACCTCTAAAACACCCAACTCATAAAGTGCGTCTTTCACAACTTTCATCAGCGTCTCTTTGAGCTTCTTATCATTACTCGTTACCTCAACACCAAAGCGCTCAGCAATCTGCAACAGCTCTTCCTTCGTACATCTATCCAGCAAGATTTCCGAAGGAAATGCGAAGAAATCCTCGATCACCGACGACATCTTTATAAAGAGAGGCAACAGAGCAAACACAACAACAATATAAACACACGTGAGACGCCACCAAACTTAAGCGTGAGACGGCGACAAACTAGAGCGTTAGAACTACAAATCCCGTCAGCCACCTCACCAAGGATCGTCACACATACACCCTCCGGGTGAAAAACTCCACCGTAGTTGAGACAAATAAAAACTTACCACAAACCATTCCTCAAATTGTCTTCAACTCGATAGAAATCACAAACAACACAGATACGGAGAAACAACAAAAAGTGTCACCAGATGAAAATGAGAGACTCCAGTTCCTATCTATAAACAAACTAACTAAACCTACCTGATCTTCAAATGTGTACCGGACTCGGGGCGGCATTTAAACGCTGAACTCAAGGACAATTGGCATTATACCAAAAGCCCGAAGCGTACCCCCAACAGAGATTTACAACCCCCGTCCAGAATAACCTTCAAAAATAAGAAAGGCAAAACAACAAACTAAAACAACAAACAGTGCCTCGATGGAAGGATTGTAAACCCAGCTGAGGACACTCTAACTTCCTGAAGTCTACTCATTCACACAGGTGATCACACTCAGAACTCTGCATTTACTTGAACATGTAGCAATCCCGGACGAGCGCCCAATTTTATGTTACGACCCACTCGTTATAAGCCACGACATAAAAGAGGGATTAGACCACGAAATCAAATTTCCAGAAAAAGATTTATTAAGTCCAACGAATTTTCAAACAAAAATAATGAACAAAATATCTAGGGGTATATCAGAAACAAAACAAAAGAATAACAAAGGAATTATGCTACATGCACCAAGCCAACACAAAAGAAAATGAGTCACCCCTGAGGAATGTTCCCCAGAGAGTGCCTCCCGTCTAGAAATTTAGCGCCATTTTATACTGTTGGTAATTAGTGGGTATGAACCAATTAGGAGCCCCGCATATTACACCAGTAGGTTTAGGCTGGGGACGTCACAGATGAGAACATGAGCAGCTAATGGAATCAACATTACCTTGAATAAATCAGTCACCTTAAATGAATGCAGGATTGTTGCTGTTGTCAGTAAATATGCACTGCAAAAGCAATGTGATCAATGTACTGTAGATACAGTAAAAAACAAAAATGCATTCTGTAATATTTATCGAGAAAGTCGCCACAGAAATATACCGTAAATTAACAGAACTCAAAGTTGACACTCAAGGTTATGATGATACACGGGGCAACTTTATAAACAATGTTGCTTGGGCACTTTCCCATTGAGAATAAGCAACACATTTATATCTGGATTAGATCGGTCGACGTCGTGGACAGTTTTTTTGTGATCCTCCAATCAGAATGCTAACAGACGATCATGTGACGAGCTTGGAGATTAAAAGAAAAAAATCAAAGAATATGGCGGCCACTCAGCGGTAGTGGAGGAAAAAGGTGTATGAACTTCTATCTTTTTATGCTGGTAAGTTGTCATGTGTCAACCCAAGACAGGGAATTTACCTCATTTAATGCTTAAAATACCAACAGATTTCCAATTTAATGTGCGTAGACTGAAATTTAGCCATCAAATGTTTTCAGTTAAATACTAAAAAGACGCATTCTGTTCAACATCTGTAGTGGTGTAGGCTGTAGGGCTTTTGACGCAATTGACATGGGTTCGAATCTGCCTTTGTACCAACAGGCTGGTCAGAATACAGTACATCGATGTTGATTCAAGTCTTAAATGAAATAAACAGAAGTTCAGAGTTCACAATCTTCATCTAATTGTCACAAATAACATATTTGACTCGACTAACACAACTAGGAGCTGACAGACAAAATAAGTAAACTTGTGTGCAGGGGTGGAGCATTGGGTGGGCCTAGCTAGCTCAAAGTTGGGGCAGCGACATGTATATAAACCACGCGGTATTAAAGAGACAGCTAGCACAATGGATTCAAGTAAAGTCGTTTACAAATGTGTCCAATTTTTTTCTGTTTGCCTTTGTTCTGATAGCAAAATAAAAATCTGTTATAGCATTTCTATGACTTTTCAAAAGAGGAAAAAAAAAACATATGGAGCGATTGATTACAAAAGAGAGAAAGATGTCAAATTCACTGTCACTTTGTTTTCACTGGCAGCAGTTCTAATAAAATCCTAAAGCATTTTTAGCAGATTCAAACACACAATCTCTCACTCGCTTGTTCCTCTCTGTGGTTCATGACGTCAGATCTGCATCTCTCAGCTGTCAGTCAGAGGAAATGCAGTGTGAACTGAGGTTGTGTGTCAGAGCACTAGATATCAGCTATATAAACATCAGCGTTTAATTAAATTTCCTGTCTTTGCTGTTTACTTAAATAAGGAGCAGACTGATTGAAACTCTTACCAACCTCAATTCAAATGCATTGAGGTCTATTCTTACCTCTTCTGTCTAGGACCCTTTTGAGTGAACAGGCGGAGATTGCAGATAGGAGATGGTGTGTGTGGTCCCTGTGAGGTCGAGGTGGAAGGCATGTTTCTTTCTGTTGCTGGACAAGCAGGAACTTAGCCTGTGAGGTTTAAGTCTACCGCGATTAAATAGTGAACGGATTTCTTCATCGTTAGAAGCGTATTGAGTCCGGTTTCCAGTATTTTTATTTTATTAATTCATTATTACTTAAAATTGTTGCTACTAGATTTTGTTCAGACTCGCTCATAGTTCAACATCTGAACAATCACAAATGAAAAACACAAGATGGTGCTTTGATGATGTCAGTTTTCATTGAATATAACTTTCATTTCATATATTCAGATTTCCATATATATATATATATATATATATATGGAATAATAGACAGAGAGAGAGAGAGAGAGGGAATATTTTAGAATTAGTAATAAAGAATATGTGTGTATTCAAAACAAAGAGTTTAAAGATGGTTTATTACATAATAAACACAAAACAAACAGCTGTCCAATAATAGGCCAATTAATTATGCATGTGTGCTTGTAAAGTACTATTCAGGTATTTATTGAAATATATTTAAATTTCATTAGCAGTTGAATGAAATGATTGCAGAGTTAAATTTGGATATAACAAAGTGTGTGATGTTTCTAGGGCAGTACACTGGGTAAAATACTCTTCTCACAGATCCATCTATAAGCATTATCACATAAAGCATAATACCACTGTGTGGAATAACTTAGAGCACAGTACTGTCCTATATATCCATTTGGCTCTGCATATGCCCAGGACCTGAAAATACAGATCAGCGTTAGACGCTACTTTCTGTGTGAAACGATACTGACTGTGAGAATCATTAGATAATAATCAGATCGGTGATTTCTCACCCAGAGTTCAGTGCGCTGCCATCAACCCACTTCCATCTGCCATCCACTTTACTCAGACCAATCCAGATTACAATATTGCCATAAATCCTGTTCACAAACTCCTAAAAATATTAAACAACAGTACATTTAATATCATAAAGTGAAAACAGACAGATGATCAGCTCAGAAACACTCTCACACTCACTTGTTCCGTTATGCTGTTGATGATGATCAGGTCTGCTCCTCTGTCTCTACAGTATCTTCTGCTCTCATTCCAGCTCCTCAGCCCAGAGGAAATGAAGTAAAGACTGGACTGATAGTAAATCCATCCATCTACAGTATAAACACAACCAGCTCTTTATTTCAGTCTTCTCTAAACTACAAGTTACAGTGGCTAAGCAAACTCATTTAGTAAGGGAGATAGTTGATGTGGAATAACAGTGGAATTAACTTCTGATGTGATTGAACCAAGTTTGAATCCACCTTTCCTGTTCCCATAATTCTCCCTATTCTGACTGCACACAGTGTCAACTTGAAAAGGATGTGGTTGGTAAATCGACTATGATATGTGCAGCTCATATTGTGACCACTTCAAAAAGTCTCTTCCTGGACCTTCGAGGATATCTTTACCAGTCAGATAGATACACTTAGTGCAAAGAATTTTTTTTTTTTTTTTTTTTGCGATATTTGAAATTACTATGTGCTTAGTGCAATAGCCAACAAGCTGTTGTATGATCACATGTAGCAGTTTTCCAAATTAAATCAGTCAGGTTGTTCATTCGGATTTTTAACTTGACTCGTCTTTGAGGTTAAATTATATTTCTTTTAAATTAGGGCACTTAACCCCAACACAACAGCACCTTTACATGCAGCTAGTAGATTATATGTCAAGTTTACATTTTACACTTTAAATGTTTTTAGATTAGGGTTTGTAGAAGCTTTTCATGTGCTCCATATTATGTGTACCAGAATTACACTTGCTTATGAATACTAACCAGATCACATTCCTTCTATAAAATGACCAGAGAAACTCACCCATTTTACCAAGACTCCTCTGAAGATCACTTTTCTCCTGTTTTAGCTGATCTCTCTCTCTAGTCAGATTCTTATTCATGAACATGAGCTGGTCTCTCTGATTGGTGAGGTTGTCATTCTTGGATATGATCTGCTGTCTCTCCTGAGTGAACATGAATATGAGCTGGTCATTCTCATCAGTGAGGTTGTCAATCTTGGATATGAGCTGCTGTCTCTCTCCAGTGAACATGACACACAGCACTATGACTGCGGTCAGCAGAAGAACACACAGGAGCATCAAACACACTGCAGCTGCTCTGGAGCTTCTGATCTTCACACCTTCAGCTCCTGGAGATCAACAAACACCCTGTTATACTCTTTATTCACTTCACAGAGTAACTGAAATCGTGAAAACTGAGTAAATGCTTGAATCTTTAAGTCATTATTGATCCCATTTTTGCAGTTATGTTGTGTGATGAAATGTGTATCAGTACCTGTGAGTTCAGATGACTGGATTCTCGTTGCCTTACAATCCGTGGTCTCTTTTTCAAATTTATCGCTTGCAACATTATAATTTTCATAGATGTTTTCAGTTGCTGTTCCCGTCATCATTTCCATTTACACTTTTGGAGAGTTTCGATGTCGTCAAGATGTCAACTCTCCTGCGTTGTGTTCCTCATCTGTTTGTGTGGCCAGTATTAATGCAGAAAGGAACTGTTTTTGAGGAAAGTCTCAAATATTATTTATGCATAAAGGAACTTTACAACTCAGAAAATATTTGTTTCAACAATGTGGATTGTGTTCATTTAAATGAGGTTCAAATGCATGTATTATCACACAATCGCTCAGTATCTGTAGGAAGTCTTCAGGGGCTTGTTCATTTTCAATGTGGCTGGTGTTGGGAAACATTTCGAAATGTTCAGGTTGGTATTGACATAACAGACAGATGAGTTTAATCACAATAATTTATTGCAAAAATGTCAAAAGCGGTATGAAAAGCAGTCCGAATGATGATATGTCGCAGTCCTCTGGCGGTATAGTTTCGTATGAGGGACAGAGCAGAATTTAAGGATTGGTCCACGTTGGATAAAAGTTTTTTCAGTAACAGCGACAGCCGAGCCTAATAAGAACCAGTTCGGGAATCAAAGTGTTTTTACAAATTAAAAGTCATGAAAATGTTTAAATTGTCTTGGTGACTTATTGGTGAGATCACATGTGTTAAATTTAAGAACTAATTCAAAGTTGGTTATATCATTCTCTGTCTCAGTTTTAACATGGAGTGGGATAATGCACAGCTTCACCAGTGTTTTTCACGATGTGATGGGGAAATCATCAGCTGGCAGCTCTCTTCTCACTGACCTGTACCGCAAGCTTAAATTTCTCCCTGCGTTACTCATCGTAATTGCATTTTTACTTGTAAGAATTAAATAAGAGACCTCTACAATTCAATTCCATCTAGTAACAATTACAATTAGAGAGCTTTATAATTCACTTGTTACTAAGAATGCAATTGCAGAGTCGTCACCTCAGAAGACTCGATGCTGACTGAAAGAGGGAAGGGAAGGCGCTAGTGGTGACATCATCAACAGTCAACGGGAGATGCTTGAAAGAGACTGTCCTCCAAAAAAAATACCCGACCCTATAGGTTGAAGGGGTGGATTCTGGAATCCACTGCCACTTCAATATATATATCTTTTAAGTTATTAATCAACATTTATATTTCTGTTAAAATATTTGAATGACTTCTTCAATGTATGTTAAAGCATCTATTTTCCTCTGTACCTCTCACTGAGAGAAAAGAACATGTTATCTGTATGTTTTGGGGAAAGTTTCCTGCTCAGAGCAGAGCTCAGATCAACTTCAGCCTTGAAGAAGCAGTGAATCATGTGTATCTGTGTATGTACACTAAGAGTTCTGTGCAGGTCCCTTTGTACTGGACAACTGGCATTCTGCTCGAGACCAGCAGACGCCATGTCATAACCCCAAAAGGACATCCGGTACCTAAATCCAGGGTCCCCCTCGTCATCACCGTGATGAAGGGAGATATGCTTCTTACTATCTGTCCACGTGTGGAAAATTACTAAATTTATCTATTTTTCCTAGCCAATCAGAATCATCCAACCTGAAGTAATGATGTAGTTAGTTGACTCTGTTAGAGTATAATTGTTGTGGAAATGTGAATGTACGCAGAGCGGCCTACGAACTCCTTGTGAGACTTGAAGCTGGCTTCTGCTGATGAAACTGCAAACTATTCTTCATTAAATTTTTCTTCAATTTATTATTTTTTTTAAAACTTTGACTCCGGGTCTTTATTCAACATATCTGGTCTCAAGGGTCCTAAACTGTTTATCCCCAACAGGTTTATGGTGGAGAATGCGGGCAATCATTATTTGGTGACATCCCTGACTAACCAACAAACAAGGTAGGAATATTTATTTATTGGTTAGGGCTGTCTGGTTGAAAGATTTGAGAGAACTGGGAAGTGAGACGGTGGTTACGCACTCAGATGTGAGTGTAGGACACCAGGTCTTTGAATACAGGCTGGTGTATTACCGAAAGCCATCAGAGGCAGACGGTTGGTGATAACTACACTCCATTAAGGAGTTGGAAAGCACTGAAAGCCATCAGAGGCAGACAGTGTGGTGGATACCCCACCCCATTAAGGGGTAGGAAAGACACTAGTAAGCTGGGATACTATACTCTATTAAAGGGTTGACAAAGACACTGGAAGCCATCAGAGGCAGACAGTGTGGGGATACTACACTCCCCATTAAGGGGTTGTAAAGAAGTTACTACTAGTGTGTCTCACATAACAAAGCTCTCTGACTCCCATTCCAGACAGGGGCGCCCCGAGCTTAGTGATTCAGGCAGTCAGGAATAGAATTAAGCTTTTAGTTAAATACGACGAAATAGAGATAGGGATAGGGTTGGTTGGTCAAGGATGCATCAGGAACGATCCCGACGAAAATAAAATTGTGACCCTAATTGGCTTGGACCAGTATGTAACTGTGATTTTGGAGTATACTTTGCAGTTTCATCAAGCAGAAGCCAAAGCTATGTTTTTCAAAGATCGCTGCCTCCATCTCTTTTGGGTGAGTATTAACTTTGACTAAAATATCGCTGATGAATTGAGAAACTTGATCAGTCCAGATACAGTTAATGAGACAGAAGAGAGTAAACGCTGTAAGCAGCTCTGCTCTGAAGCTCTCACTTCAAAGAAATTTGTTGAACTAATTAAGAAAATGGTTAGCCAGGGGTTTGATTATGATTGGAAAGTTAAACAACAACTTGACTGGCTACAAACCAAGAAAGAACCAGAAAAATTCACATTTTGAGCTGTTTGTGCTTATTCATGGGATCAATTTGATTACCCAATGTGATAAAGATGACAAGGAGTGTTTTAATTGTGGTGAGCAGGGCCATCTCGCCCGTAATTGTAAAAACCCACCTAAAAAGTGTAGACAGTGTGGGAAACTTGGCCATACTATAAAATATTGTAAACAAAAGAAAGAAAAGAAAGAAACAGACAAAAAAAAAAGAGACTTCCACTCTGTCTGAGAATGAGCTTGTGAAATTGAGAAATAACAAGAGATAACAATAAGGTCAAAAGATTGTAGTCTTAAGGAACTCCTTTTGAAGGGAAATCTATAATAATAAGTTTTATATTGAATGGACAAATGGTTAATGTAAAATTACTGAAAATAAATCTAAAACGTGATTTACAAAAATATATAAAAAGTAAGTAGAGGATGAAAATAGGGATGATTGGATGTTCCGGAAGTTTCAATTAATGGAGAAATATTTGAACAGTCTCAAGTATGTTTTCTTGTGATGAGCACATCACTACTGTGAATGTGAATAACTAAATGATGTAGGACCTCTAAGTTCTAAATGTTTGATTTTTGATGGTCAAAGTGACAGAAGGTTTAATTGGCAAAAATGAGACTGCCAGTGCCACAGAGACTCAACCTGATCAGAAGTTTGTAATGTCTAAGTTTCCTAATATATGGGTGAAAGACAAATATAAAAAATTATGATTATTTGAAAATGAATGTCAATTCTGCAAAGTCTTAAGCTGGTCCAGAGTTAAAAGACAGTAAGTAAAGTTTGATGTTAAAAGTTATAAAAAGGCTGTGTATCAGCCCTGAAATCATCAGAGTCTCTCTCTCATTCAAAGTCAGCTAAAAGCTGCTATCTGAGCTTGTGTCGTAAGTGATAACAAGCTATTTATAGTGAAGCACAGTGTCTCAGCTGAAAATCATGGACAAAGAGATGTTAAAAGAAATTATTGCCATAAAGAGGTTAAGTTGTTAAATTAGTTACATTTTGTTGTTAAATGTGTCAAAGTAAAACTTAATGAGTATAAAGAGGTCTTTAAATTGGTAATACAGACCTTGAATGATAGAAGTGACTATTTTGATGAATTTTTTCTATGACCAGTAACTTTTTGTCTGATCTTCGTCACCACCATGTGCAGGGCCGATGGCTCCGGTTACAGATGTGACAGAACACTACACTGAATGGACAGTTGTGAGAATTAAATTTACCTGAATATAATCTCAGCACTGATATGTTGCTGCTGAAAGAATGCACAGTCTAATGATTTTAGTGATTAAATACTGCTGTAATTAACCTGTCTCCATGTTTTAACACTATTAGGCAGTCCAATGGCTCTGGTGGCTCTTGAATGCAACCTACCTAAGCTCCAGAAAACACCTGATTCTGTTGAAGAAAACTGTCAAAGATCTGGAATGGGAAAGAGCAGTAACCAGTGTGCACAAGGTGATTTCTCAATGACGGGTAAGATCCTCTTTGGCCAGACGAGGACAACCTAAGGCAGGGGGTTACCGCCGCCACTGGGCATCTACCCTGGAGGGAGGTGTTTATGTGAGATGGGTGACAAGTCCACAACTATGCCAGGGGACCAGACCCTGAGGAAAAGATTATTGATAAAGAGCTGATGGGAATGAGCTTTCAAGAGCCGACTGAGATCATGAAGTGATTGTCCGTAATTTCTGGGGAGACCAGAGTAAAATTAACATGATGTTGGTTGCCCTATTGGCAAGAACTGTATAGACGTTTTAGATTCAGCAGTACTACGAATCCCTAAATCCACGAGACTGTGTTGATTTTGAACTAATGTGTATCTATTATAGTTTTTACTCCTGCAGGTCATGGGACATGGCAGAGTATAATTCGTAGACATGGTGGTGGTTAAAGATGAAGACCGCTTTTGCAGATTCAAGAGACAGATAAGTGCATTCAGCATTTAAACTAAAGATAACCTCAAAAATGGCTACTAGCATAACATATTTCAGATGGTGGTAATGGCTTTTATTTCAAAGTTAAATATGTACATTTTAACCTTTGTGAATGACCAAGGTTTCTATATAATAATTTAATATTAAATTCTAAGTTACAGACTTGTGATTCTGTTGAAAAGATTATTAGTGCAGTAAGAGAGAGAGACTGCTTGAGTGAAGGAAAGGATGAAACTCTGTCTGTTATCGACCTGCTAAAGCTTAAATAAAACAATGAGATTAGAACCAAAACAACCAAGCTGACTTTTCTGATAACAAATTATAGTGAAGAGACATACTTTGAGACTGCATAAGAGTAAAACCTACAGGAAAATGGGAAATTTAAATGTGTTTTTAGAATTAAAACAAAAAGCAAACCTTGATAATGAGCAGTTCATATTCATGTGACTAGTGTGAGTGAGTGTGTGGTATGTGTTAGTTTGGGGAAATAATCTGTCCCCAGTGTGTGTATGTCATTAACCTCTGGAATGAGTGTTTTATCATTACAGATGGGTTAAGTGAAATGACAAATTTTGACAAGCCGATATTTCGGATTGAATCTTATGAAAAGACGATACAGAACATGGGACGAGCTTTAAGTGGATTGGATATCCAGCTCTGTCTGCTAATGGTAATTATGACTTTTGTCATTTATGATGTTGATTTTAATTATTCTCTGGATTAGTATTTTTAAGAACATTTATATAAATTGGAATTGTGGAATTGAAGATTGCCGTCCATGGGTTAAAAACCCTTGTCTAAATTCAACTGAGGGTCTAAATTTAATTTGTCTTATTTGTTTGATCAGAATGATAAACGTAAATGTTATAAGCTTTGGCGGCAGAGACAAAGTGACACATTGGCTAAGTCACTAGTAAATTATCCAGAGAGACCCCTCAAATTTATGGAAGGCCGGCGGGCAAACAAAGGAGGAGTGAATATAACTGATAAAAGTTTTATTTTTCATCCATTAAATGGATGCATGACATTAGATGCCTAGAGAAATATAATTTATGTAATAAGGGTTGAAGGTGAAAGAAGCTATAAGGCTGTCCGTGTAACCTAGGGGTTGAGATTTGAGAAAAATAATACTTTGGTTTCTGAAACACAGTAGAGATAAGTGGGACTGAGACAGTAACGATAATATATTTTTAGATCTGCAGAATATTAATTTGATGGGATAGAGTGACAAAATTATAAGCAGTTGAAATTATTGTGATGAAAAAAAAAAAAAGAGAAACTGTTTCAAAAACAGCTTTAAAGAAATTGATAATGTCTTATAGTACAACATTTGTATAATTTATAAGTGTTATGGAAGAATTATTTTAAATGCTGTACTTTTGACAGTCTCAATACTGTGAAATGTTGTGAAAATTGAGTTTCAGATTAATAATAATTAGGTATTGAGTATTATTAACAGTGAATGTCATGATAAAGATATCAGTCAAGACAAAGAAATTGTTACTATAACTAAATTTATATGTTTTGATGATTATTTCATTTTGATGAAAGGTTTTTAATGAAATGTTTTGAAATTCAAAGGTTTAGGTTTATGTTTATTTTTATTTATATTGTTTTTTGTTTGTGGGCTATAATGGATCTGTTGAGAAAAGAAATCTTAACAAAATGATTATGAAGTAAAAGTAACAATTCTATGTTCTATTGAAAAGGATAATTGAAATGGTTATGGTCATGTCAATTTGTTTTCTTTTATTTCTATTTTTAAAGGTGTTTAAAAAAGAGATTTAAAAGATGTTCTACAATTAAGGTGGTACATGCTATGTCTATAGACTGTAAACTGAACAATGATTTAAGAAACTTAAAATACTCAGATGGATTATGATGGTCTTTATTTATTTTTATTTTTATTTTTTTGTTTATTTTGAATTAGACCACAATTTTTTTTTTAATCTTAAAAATTATCTATAAGGGTATAGTGAAAGGAGTGGATTTATGATCCATAACCTTGTAATATATAATGAATTGGAAATTATACATATATTTTTTTTTCTCTAAAAACCAGTGTATATTTCCTGGTGTTTATGATTACAGGCAATGTCTGTATTTAGTATCTGAGTAGTGACTGAGGGTCTGGCCCATGCCAGGAATGCAGTAACAGTGATTACTTGTTTAGCCCGGCTTCCAGAGAATAAATATGTATTTGTTTTGTAGTCAAGGAATTTGATGATAAACCAAATAACAAAGATTGATGTAAAGACTATGTGTAAGGACTGAAGATCAATAATGCACCATGTGCTCTGTAGAATATTCTGTTCTAGTTAAGCCCTTCGAGGGAAAACCTATTGTCTATTTTATACAATTGTAACATGCCAGGGGAGCATGGGTGAGCAATGTTAAATTTTGAAGCGGCTTAAATTGTTAAGACCAGATGTGGTGTTTAAGACTTCACATCGGCCTTTTAAGGGGGGACTGAAGGGGTGGATTCTGGAATCCACTGCCGCTTCAATATATATCTTTTAAGTTATTAATCAACATTTATATTTCTGTTAAAATATTTGAATGACTTCTTCAATGTATGTTAAAGCATCTATTTTCCTCTGTACCTCTCACTGAGAGAAAAGAACATGTTATCTGTATGTTTTGGGGAAAGTTTCCGGCTCAGAGCAGATCTCAGATCAACTTCAGCCTTGAAGAAGCTGTGAATCATGTGTATCTGTGTATGTGCGCTAAGAGTTCTGTGCAGGTCCCTTTGTACTGGACAACTGGCATTCTGCTTGAGACCAGCAGACGCCATGCCATGACCCCAAAAGGACATCCGGTACCTAAATCCGGGGTCCCCCTCAACATCACCGTGATGAAGGGAGATATGCTTCTGACTATCTGTCCACGTGTGGAAAATTACTAAATTTATCTATTTTTCCTAGCCAATCAGAATCATTCAACCTGAAGTAATGACGTAGTTAGTTGAGTCTGTTAGAGTATAATTGTTGTGGAAATGTGAATGTACGCAGAGCGGCCTACGAACTCCTTGTAAGACTTGAAGCTGGCTTCTGCTGATGAAACTGCAAACTATTCTTCATTACATTTTTCTTCAATTTATTAATTTTTTTTTAACTTTGACTCCGGGTCTTTATTCAACATATCTGGTCTCAAGGGTCCTAAACTGTTTATCCCCAACAAGGTCTTTTTAAAGCACCTTATTACGACCTATATTTACGTTTTAAAGTCATGCGCCCTCTAGCTGGTGTAAAAATATTGACAGTGTCGTGTTACGTCTGTCATCCTGAAATGACGTAGGACTGTCCTTACCAATCAAAATGCGTGTTCATTTAAATGCAATGTGTGGACTTTTTACACCATTTGTCCCATTTCCACTAATTGTATTATTAACGACTACACCCACACCATCCCTAAACCTACCCTTAGTGATTTATAGTGCATATACACTATAATATACATATATATGTACATGAGCACATGTGTTCCCTGGGATCAAACCCACGATCGCATGATCACATGATTGCATATTGTTATTGCAATGCTCTGCCAATTGAGCTACGCGAAACCCGAAATATGATGCAGATAAAAGGGAACAATGCATTAAAATGAAAGTGTCCTGTTGTCAATAGGGGCGTGTTACGACCCCTGGCTCAAGGGAAGCAACAAAGGCAAGGGACACACGCAAACCAAATATTAAGCTCAAGAAGATGTTTAATCACTACTAAATTAAGGTAACATTAAATAAAAGAATGAAAACAATTAAAGAAAATCACAATGTTTCTGTGTGCATCAGTAATGTCAGTGTGTAAAGCAGAGTGCATGGTTGGAAATGTAAAACAATGTTGAGGCATAAATGCAGAAAACAAATCAAACAAAACAAAGTCCAAAACCAAACAAAGTCCAAAGCCAAAGTTCCCAAAGTCCCAAAACCCCTCCTTGGCTCAACTGAAGATCTCTCTTTAAAGGAGCGCCTGAAGCACTGGTCACAGGTGTATCCAATAGACTGCTAATTTGTGGAAACAGGTACCAAGCGCCATACCCAAGATCAACAGCAGAGGTCGTCACAGGCGCAACTTTAGCAAACGCTCCTATGGGTCGTATTTCATGGATTAAAATGAAAGTGTTCTGTTGTCGATAGGGGCGCAACTTTAGTAAACGCTCCTATGGGTCGTATTTCAGGAAAGTGACAAACGACCTATATGGTCGTATTGGTTGGAGAACATGTTGGCTTGAAAATGTGCCAAATCCTGTTCACATTATTAGGTATTTAAAAGCTCTATTGAGAAAATTAAAAACATGTTGACGTGTGCTTTGAAAGTGGTTATTTGAGTCAGGATATATGTGATTAGACCATAATCTGTTATTTCTCATAATTTGACATGGACAATAAAAGAAAAAAAGTTAAGTTATTTATCTGACTCAAATATAAATAATCAATCTTTCTTGGAACTAATAGGACAAGATAGGATTTAAAGAAGAATAAAGAAAATTACTGTATATGTGATGCCCCAATTGTTGGTCAGTCACAATTGATGTATTTAATATATTCTCTGTATGTGAAAAAAAATTGAAGGAATGGTGGTTCTGCCAGACCAGTAGAGGGCGCTATGTGAGTGCAGTGTGTTGTTATGGGTCTGCTGCGTTGATCGTCATAACCCAGCAAGACCGGAGCTGATCACACGCACATTGTTGTCTTGTCTTTATTCCACCATTCCACAGGTTAGTCGATTGTTTTATGTCAATCTGAATGGATGATGAAAGAATACATGTTAGTGCATATTAAGCATTGGAAATTGATTCCTTTTGATAAGGTTTTGCACGATTAATTATTAATTGAATTTGCGATGTTCACCCGCGATTGGATGCTATGTATGTCCTGTTGCAGTGTTGATTTAAGGTGAATATGTTTAAATATGTCTTTATATCAAGTAATTATAATGTTTAATTCACTTTAAAATGCTTGTGCAAGGTCTTAAATGGGTAAAACCTACAGAAACTCAATATTTGGATACATGTGTGATATTGTTTAGTTGATTTGGATTGTGAGAAAGCACATAAAGTCATGTAACACTGAACAGCATTTTGAATATGCAAATGAGTTACACAGTGATTGGCTGATGGACAGATCTTCATGAAAACACTGTGTAATTGGAAGAAAGGACTGAAACAGTGAAGATTTGCATAAAAAACGATTTATTGTGACATAATGTATATTTTTGACATTTCTGTTTGTTCTAATGTGAATGTTTTGGGAAAATAGATAACCCAGCAAGACCGGAGCTGATCACACGCACATTGTTGTCTTGTCTTTATTCCACCATTCCACAGATTGCTGGGAACACTTAACTGTCAGCTGATACGGAAATCCTGTACCCGCTACATATAATCACTTTAGCTTTCAACATTATCAGTAATAAAAGGAAAGATTCTCAAAGCCTTTAAAGCTGGAAAAGTTGTTGTTTTAGTTGTATTACGCCATGCATTAACATATTCATGTACATATGTTGAACATATAACATGTTTCAATAGTAGTATCTAGACTATCTAGTAGTATCAAAAGAAAATCATTTTTTTTACACATTACAATACATAACTCAAGCTTCCATCTTATAATTCATATAAATTTTGGATTTGAACATTTTTTAAATTTGATTTGAAACATTTGTTAAATGAGACCAAACATGTTTGAAGACACTAGTAGATCAATAGTATGTAGTGAAGAAGCGTGTGTGTGCTGTGAAGATGGCACAGATTAGAGGTATGAGAGACACAACAGTCCTCAATCAGCATAATGACGATCCCCTCGCATCTGATTCAGAGCATTAGCATACTGTAATGATGATGAAGGCCATTGTCCCACATTTAATTCACATGAATACTTTTAAAGTGATAACAGCTGTGCTAGGACAGTCAAGAGCTCAACCCATATTTCATGTCAGTAGTTCCTGTTTTCACCTCATTTATTATGCTGATGTCTTCAGATCTGCTGTAAATTGACACTTAAAACTCATTTCATTGCTGTCAACAGACTGATGGGATTTGATGACTACAGATATGTAGGTTTATTTCTGTGTTTATGTTAATATGTAAGTGAAGCTCCTCCCAAAGCAGTCACATAATCAGTGAAGCTCCTCCCACAGCAGTTCCCCCATAAATGGGAAGAGCTGAAATCTGTTTTATTAAAGTTTATTAAAGAGGACAGTGAGAACATGAGTGATCCAGAACCCTGCAGAATGAAACACACTGAAGATACTGAAGAACAAAGAGGTTGGTGTTTATTCGTCATTCATTCATGATAGTACTTCAGGTACTTTAACTTCAGCAATAATTTGGAAGAAAAAGTCCAGTGTGACCGGCCCTTAATAATTACGAAGTTTGGTATCAGCATTGTGGCACTGTTGTATATATTTTTTAATGTTTTTACATGAGATAAGTGTGTCAGGCCAGTGTGTGTGAGGGCTTCCAGCGGGCTGAACCTGATAAAAGCAGCCGTTTGCCTTTTTTGCTGTTTTATTTTAAATATTTACAACCCAAACATTGATGTTTTACCACATTTCACAATAAAAAGTGATAGATTTATCATCATTATTTAATTTGTGTGGATTGCACATTAATCATACAGAAATAAAGTTGTATTTACTGTTATTTCACAAAAGAAAGAATCATGTAGGTCTACTTATTCAGTCGTGTCTGTTTATTTGTAGGCTAATACAGGACAGCATAAAACACAGGTTTTTTTACGAAAGCATTTAAGGATATATATGTAGCCTATATATACAGTAGTCTCATAAGTTTTCATCACATTTCATTAGAAAGAATAATCATTGCTATATTTTTCCACCAAATTATCCGATCTGAGGAGCTTTGAGCGCCATCTCCAGTCCCAATTAATATATTGTTATAATTTCAGCCAGAGCAACAGGAGATGAAAAAAAAAAAAATCTCCCAAATGAAAAACTGAAGTTAGCCTATTTGCGGAGATATGGATTGCAAACAGAAGTTATTTCACACACATATGCTGCTATCTGAAAGTGAGATTATTTAAATGTCTTTAATGCTAATTTTAGCTGGTAGCTCTGTATGAAATGATCTGTGGCGCTGATTCTCTCCAAATTCTGATAAACTTCTGATAAAGTTTGTTCATAAGCACTCCTCTAGCCCAAGTTTGCCCACTTTGACCCAAGGTATTCTGCGGGCTGAGAAACTCTGGCCGTTGGCCCTGAGGAAGCCCTGACGATGCTCGATCAAGCCCCAAAAGTGACAGTGTAAACACTGCTATTTTTAATAGTTCTTTTGACAGAAACATGACATTTGGGCCTACAATGTTTTAAAAGTAATAACTGGATGATCAATGTACCTCATTTGTGGAGATTTTTAGGGACATGCATAATTAATTTATAAAAATTTATCAAAATTATGGGAATAATTTAGGGCTCACTTTGTCCTTTCACTTCATATTTCTCTATTTGAGTTTTGATGTTCTGAAAATGAAATTAACCTGTTCCCTTCCATTTCAGACCTGATGGAAGTGAAGGAGGAGAGTGAAGAACTGAGTGAAGTGGAGGAGAAACATCATGACAAACCTGAAGAAAAACCTTTGAGTCACTCAAAGACTAAAAAGACATTTTTAAAGAAAAGAAGAGGCAAGAAATCTACAACCTGCACTCAGTGTGGAAAGAGTTTCACAACTAAACAAAGTCTTGAGCGTCACATGAGAGTTCACACTGGAGAGAAGCCGTTCACATGTGACCCGTGTGGGACGAGTTTCACACAAAAATTACATCTTAAGAGACACATGTTGATCCACACTGGAGAGAAGCCATTCACTTGTGTTCAATGTGGAAAGAGTTTCACAAACAAACATAGTCTTGATATTCACATGAGAGTTCATACTGGAGAAAAGCCATTCACATGTGATCAGTGTGGAAAAAGTTTCACACATTCATCATACCTTAAGATTCACATGAGGATCCATACTGGAGAGAAGCCATTCACATGTAATCAGTGTGGAAAAAGTTTCACACACAAACAAAGTCTTGAGCTTCACATAAGGATCCACACTGGGGAGAAGCCGTACACATGTGATCAGTGTGAAAAGAAATTCTCAAGCAAACAAAGTCTTGAGATTCACATGAGAGTTCATACCGGAGAGAAGCCGTTCACATGTGATCAGTGCGGCAAAATATTTCTTAGGGCATCAGATCTGAAGAGACACCTGAGAGTTCATACGAAGGAGAAGCCACATTCATGTTCTGTGTGTGGAAAGAGTTTTTCACAGCTGTGTAATTTACATAAACATGAGAAAACACACACTGGTGTGAGAGAGTATGTGTGCTTTGAGTGTGAGAAGACTTTTACTACAGCTGACCATTTAAAACTGCACCAGAGAATTCACACTGGAGAAAAACCTTACAAGTGTTCACACTGTGACAAGAGATTCATTCGGTCAGCAAATCTGAAAACACATGAGATGATCCACACTGGAGAAAAACCTTACAAGTGTTCACAGTGTGATAAGAGATTCAGTCGGTTAGAAAATCTGAAAACACATCAGATGATCCACACTGGAGAAAAACCTTACAAGTGTTCACAGTGTGACAAGAGATTCAGTCGATCAACAAATCTGAAAAGACATGAGATGATC
The DNA here is from genome assembly GCF_024489055.1 of Chanodichthys erythropterus. Taxonomy (NCBI): domain Eukaryota; kingdom Metazoa; phylum Chordata; class Actinopteri; order Cypriniformes; family Xenocyprididae; genus Chanodichthys; species Chanodichthys erythropterus. The sequence goes on from NC_090223.1 coordinate 4,731,133, forward strand.
CACAGCAGAGAGAAGCTGCACACGTGTGATCAGTGTGGAACGTTTTTCACTATTAAAAGTTCACACTGGGAAGAAGCGGATCAGTGAAATCACATCTGCTTTCTCGTTCTGAAGAAACACCATTTAACTGTGATAAGTGCGGTGAACATTGAGCAACTGTCACGAACGGCAGAGAAGTTCCCTTGATCGGCCACCGGAGGTCTCACTCCCCGAGCTGAGTGTGTGATTACTGCCACACGCACTCCTTGGCTGCGTTCCACTCCAGTTTTAGACATGCACTCGCGAACTTCCCTAAGCACTTCCCCTCGGGGGAATCCCTGCCGCCATTTTGAAGTGCGTTCCACTTCGTGAAGTGGACGAGGGAAGTTTATATGGACGTCAACAATTATGACGTCACCGCTTATCGTGTTTAATTTACCCCACCACAAACAACTCTATGATATAATTATTTTTTTAAACATTTAAAACACACATATATGCATATAGAATGCTGTATTAAACAATTTTGTAAGGGGACAAAATAAATAATAAATCAGCTCCATTGTGGATTCTAAGTGATCGAGGGCTTAGGACGTTCCAGTTCAGCCCATTGAATAGGTTCCACCAGTAGTGGGCACTCGTGCAACGTAAGCAATGATGTACATCCGAGTCAACGAGACTGAGGGAAGTTAGCGAGGGAAGGGCCTTTAAAAAACGAACTGGAACGCAGCCCTTGTGAAGTATTGTTTGCCCTGCAACAATTTCTGAGCATTATTTCCTGTTTTCTGTCTGCCCGTGTATCGACCTTGTTTGGATTACTGACCTTTGGATTGTTTGTCGCCTGCCTGTACTGTGAGCTTGCTGTTTGCTAATAAACCACTTATGGATCCCAATCAACCTGAGTCTGCGTCACAGCAACAGTCCTGAAGAAACACCTGAAGATTAACACAAAGGAGAAGATTAATTCGTAATATTACAGCAGAAAAGACACAGTGCTATATGTTGTCAGAATAACCAATGATCATCTGCTGGGAGTTGACTCTGGGCTCTTAACCATACTTGTCCTTATTGACTTGAGCGCTGCCTTTGATACTGTCTCACACAAGATCCTTCTTGACAGGTTAGCTTCTATTGGGATTACTGGCACTCCTCTATCTTGGTTTAGATTGTATCTTTCTGGAAGCACTCAGTGTATTCAATTAAAAAGTTCAAGAACATCTAGTCACCACTGGTGTTCCCCAGAGTTCTGTTTTGGGCCCGCTTCTTTTCATTATTTATATGCTCCCTCTTGGTTATATTTTTTGTTGTTATGTGGATGACACCCAATTTTACCTGTCTGCCAAACCCACTGGTTCTTTTACTCCACCATCTTTGTCCAGCTGTTTAGCTGAAATTAAAGATTGGGTTAGACCCTGACCCTAACCCTTCCTTACATGTTAAAAGTTGGGGTATTATCATGGATAGCACACTATCCTTTGAGACTCAAATTAATAATATCACGCAGACTGCATACTTCCACTTGTGTAATATTAACTTTCTCTCAACCAATAACACAGCAGTTCTTATTCCTGCACTAGTCACTTCAAGTATAGACTACTGTAATGCTCTTCTCACTGGTGTTCCCTCTAAATTGCTACAAAAGCTTCAGTTGGTTCAGAATTCTGCAGCTTGTGTTCTTTCTAGAACACCTTCTACTGAGCACATTTCTCCAGTTCTTTAGCAATTGCACTGGCTTCCAGTAAAGTATTGAGTTGAATTCAAGATCTTGCTACTTACTTACAAGGCACTTCATAATCTTGCACCCCAATACCTTAAGCCTAGTGCACACTGTGCGATCTATAAAAGTCCTTTACGATGGTTGCTTGTCAGACTGTACGAACATGATCCTCATGTCACACTGTGGGATCTCAGCTGTCATTTATGTCAGACTGTACGACAGTCAAGACGCGATAAAAATGGACGCACACATGATAAGTTGTCCGAAGTTTCACATCATCAACCCATAAACGTTCAGTGACGGTGAGCTGCATTACATGTGGGACACAAATGGTGGCTAGCAAAGACATCTCTATCGTTAATTTTGATCACAGCTTGTCTTGAAAAACAAGTCACACTGGAGGATTGTGCGCAAATCTTCTGACACTGCCAGAATTTCGTCAGAGGTAAAATTTCATCATAACGGTCATTAACCTGCTGTCTGAGAACATGTCAAACTAGCGATCAAAGATTACAGATTTTAGGCTAGGATTATAGGAATCTTTTAGGATTTGCAAAATTTGTCTCAGACAACCAAATCATGGCCAAAATCGCACAGTGTGAACTAGCCTTTACTCAACTGCTTCCCTCAGCACATGTTTGTCAGATCGCACAACAGTACTTTCAGTATTATCACAGTGATGTATGTCCGCCCCCTAGAGCTCCAATGTAATTTTATTACCTATTAAAATATAGTTGTTGTTTTTTTGTTGTTGTTGTTGTTTTTAAACTGAGGAACAAGTTGAAATTACTTGTCACAGATGTTTACAGAGCTTAAACCAAGAATGTTCTTATCTGATTTTTATGTCATATCAGAAGCTGAATGTATCATACCTCAGCTCCAGCCCACGTGTAATGGTTACTGAAAAACCTGAAGCATCTGCATTCAAAGTGAGCCCATCCTTTCTTACACTCTGTTAAATTGAAGTTTTGTTTATTTATTTATTTGACCATTAATGACCTTTCATTTAATTAAATTAATAATTTTCATTTAAAGGTACCCTATGTAACTTTTGGCCATTTACCAGTTAAAAAACAAAAAGGCATGCAACAATGTTTAATTTGTGCTCTGTTAGAGAGCTACATATGGCAGTCACCACTTCCTCACCACTAGAGTAATAAAAACGTCTAGGTTACTATTGTAACCCCCGTTCCCAGAAGGAGGGAACGGAGACGTTACGTCGATACTGACGTAATGGGGTCTCACCTGGGAGCCCAATCACCTCCAAGGATACAAAACAAGCCAATGGGAATTGGCCAGTGAGATTTACATGCGGGACCACACCCCCGGCATCCGGGTATAAATAGGGCCAGCATACTCACCTTCATTCGTATTTTTGCTGAGGAGCCGAGATAGGTATCTGGCTGCTCAGCGGTGACTCAGAGCTATTGCAAGGGAACGTAACATCTCCGTTCCCTCCTTCTGGGAACGGGGGTTACAATAGTAACCTAGACGTTCCCATTCAGTCAGTCACGTTCGACGTTACGTCGATACTGACGTAATGGGGTCCCGTGGAAAGCGCCATAGCAACTGAACCACGTTACGAGTGTTAGGGAGGCAGATGCTGGCAGGCCGTAGCGTGCCAAATGCAAGTGCGGCCCATACTCGCAACCCTCCAGCGCCCAGAGTAAGCCCAGGAATGTCTTCCATACCAGTGGGATGGAGAGGACAGGGCATTACAGTGGAGAGGTCGAAGCTGCTGTTCCTTACCTACGGGGAAGAGTGCTTCGGAACTCAATTCCCACGTTTTTCAGCCATGACCAAAACGCCAGGAAAGCGTTCCCCGAGGAGGGGAAAGCTACGGAGACTACACCCTGCCCGAAGGGAGGTAATGTGTGGAAGACACATATGGACTGGTCTGAGAACAGTAACGCATATGGAAGATCTCTGATGTAGGTCCTACCTTCTGGGAGGAACATACTAGCAATCAGAGATAGGGCAAAGCGAAGCCGCCCAGGGAAAGACACGGGTTTACCATCAGGGAAACCGTACCGTGGACAAACACATGGGATTACCCGTGGGGAATCACAGCATATGGGCATCTAGCCCAGTACAAGGGCAGACCAATCGGGCATGTACATGAGTACTGGACCTAGCGCTGGATGCCTCCGCCACGTCTGGCCGCCGCAGGATGCAGGAGGAACTCCACAGGGTGCGCCGATATGGGGAACTGAACAGAGGAGCGGGAAAAGTGCTTGCATTCCCTCTCACGAGGGAAATGGCACAGCAAGCGAACACCCACGGCTATCTACGAGTAGACAGCACACGGGTGGACACCAGTTCCACTCGAAGATTGTAATATCTCGCGAATGTATTTGGTGTCGCCCAGCCTGCAGCTCTGCAAATGTCTGCAACAGAGGCGCCGTGCGCCAACGCCCAGGAAGAAGCAACACCCCGAGTGGAGTGAGCTCACAACCCGAGGGGGCACGGCTCGCCTTGGGACTGGTACGCCAAGGCGATGGCATCCACTATCCAGTGGGCCAACCTCTGTTTGGAGACAGCCTTTCAGAGTAGTCCGGCCCGAATTCCAGGCACGAATCGCTGACCGAGAATGCCTGCAGGTCCCCAACCCTCTTGAAGGAGGCGAGCGCGGTCTGTCTTGAGAGACAGATGTTTCAGCTCAGCTGACTCAAGGGGCTCGAAGGGAGCTCTCCGTAGGCCCAAGAGGGCAACAGAGAGGTCCCAGGAGGGAATGAGGTGAGGCCTAGGGGGATTTAACCTCCTGGCGCCTCGGAGAAACCTGATGATCAGGTTGTGCTTTCCTAGTGACTTGCCATCGAGCAAATCGTGATGCGCTGCAATGGCGGCCACATAGGCCTTCAGGGTGGAAGGGGACAGCCTCCGTTCCAAACCCTCTTGAAGGAAGGAAAGCACAACACCGACCGGGCATTTCCGGGGGTCCTCCCGGCGGGAAGAACACCACTCAATGAACAGACTCCACTTCATGGCATAGGCACGCCTCGTAGAGGGGGCTCTAGCCGAAGTGATGGTGTCAACTACCACGGACGGTAGGCCACTTAAGTCTGCCGCGTCCCGTCCAGGAACCACACGTGGAGGTTCCACAGATCGGGACGTGGGTGCCATATGGTGCCCTGCCCCTGAGAAAGGAGGTCCTTCCTCAGGGGGATGCGCCAGGGATGGGCTGTCACGAGGAGCATGAGTTCTGGGAACCAGGTCTGGTTGGGCCAGTATGGCGCAACTAACAAGACCTGCTCCTCGTCCTCCCTGACCTTGCACAGTGTCTGTGCAAGGAGGCTCACTGGGGGAAACGCATACTTGCGTAGGCCCCGGGGCCAGCTGTGTGCCAGTGCATCTGTGCCGAGGGTCCCCTCGGTCAGGGAATAAAACAACTGGCAAGGGGCGGATTCCCGAGAAGCGAACAGGTCCACCTGTGCTTCCCCGAATCGGCTCCATATCAGCTGGACCGCCTGGGGGTGGAGTCTCCACTCCCCCGGGAGCGTGAGCTGTTGTGAGAGCGCGTCGGCCGCACGATTGAGCTCGCCCGGGATGTAGGAGGCGCGCAGCGACCTGAGTCGGCGCTGACTCCACAGGAGGAGATGGCGGGCGAGTTGCGACATGCGATGGGAGCGTAGACCACCCTGGTGGTTGATGTACGCAACAGTCGATGTGTTGTCCGTCCGGACCAGTACATGCTTGCCCTGCAGCAGCAGTCGAAACCGGCGCAGCGCAAGGAGTACTGCCATCAACTCGAGGCAGTTGATGTGCCAGTGGCGATGGGGTCCTGTCCAAGAGCCCGACACCGACTGGCCACTGCATATGGCACCCCAGCCGGTGGTGGAGGCATCTGTTGTGACAACAACATGCCTGGACACTTGTACTAGGGGCACACCGGCCCGTAGAAAAGCAAGGTCCGACCACGGGCTGAATGTGTGGCGACAACTCGGTGTGATGACCACACGGAGTGAGCCACGGTGCCATGCCCACCTCGGGACTCGATCGTGAAGCGGTCTCATATGAAGCAATCCGAGCGGCGTGACCGCGGCTGCGGATGCCATATGCCCCAGGAGCATCTGAAATTGTTTCAGTGGGACCGCTGTTTTCCGCGAGAACGAATTCAGGCAGTCCAGCACCGACTGTGCACGCTCGTTGGTCCAGCTCCACACCAAGAAAAGAGATGGGAGGTAGTTGAGGATGCGAACGCCCACTTCATGAGCGGGGCAAGGGCCCCCTCCGCGACTTTGGTAAAGACGCGAGGAGACAGGGACAGCCCGAAGGGTAGGACCTTGTACTGATATGCCCGCCCCTCGAACGCAAACCGTAGGAACAGTCTGTGTCGAGACATGAAAGTACGCGTCCTTCAGGTCGATTGCTGCAAACCAATCCTGGGTGCGAACGCACATGAGAATGCGTTACAGCGTGAGCATCTTGAACAGGAGCTTGTTAAGGGCCCGATTCAAGACGCGCAGATCCAAGATTGGCCGTAACCCCCCGCCTTTCTTGGGTACTATGAAGTATGGGCTGTAAAACCCGGACTTCATCTCGGCTGGAGGAACAGGCTCTATTGCGTCCTTCGCCAAAAGAACCGCAATCTCCGCCCGCAGGACAGGGGCGTTGGAACCCGTCACCGAAGTGAACAGAACGCTGCTGAACCTGGGGGGACTCCTGGCAAACTGAATCGCGTAGCCGAGTCTGACTGTCCGAATGAGCCAACGGGACGGGTTGGGAAGGCGTAGCCACGCCCCCAAGCACTGTACAAGTGGAACCATCCGGGCAGCAGAAGTACCCACGGGGGGGCAGCATGGAGCACTGAGGCCCAACTCGGGAGGCAGTGCGTCCCGAAGTCGAGGCTGTGAGTGGGGTCCATTCACATGGCTCCGAGTGGGCAGGGTGGCGTGGGAAGGCAGTGCGTTCCCGGGGCGCCAAGACCCTGCCCGTGGCGAAGGAAGGAGTGGCTGAGAGAGAGGGAGCGGAAGCTCGCTCACCCTCAACACAGACCTTCTTATATGACCCAGAGGTTTCATAAATTGCTCTTTTATTGAAACAGAAATAAAATGGAACACAGGATTCTCCCCCGGGCCCTCTCCCGGGGGAAGGAGCGGTGCGGTCACCGTCTCCTGTAGAGCAGCTCCCGAAACATCTGGGTCTCCCATCTCAGGGCCGCTTCTTGGCCTTCTTCTTCTTGGAAGGAGGCTTGGCGGACTGGGTGGGGGGCGTGGCCTTCCTGCGGGTGGCTCGAGGAGGATGGGAGGGTTCCGATCTCGCAGGAGCCTGAGCCGCAGGAGGACGCCCTCGGCGAGGAGCATACGGAGGCGCGGCCCGTAGCGGATTGGTGGTGCCGGGGCAGGATGTGCTTTATGGCCTCCGTCTGCTTTTGCACTGCCGAGAACTGCTAAGCGAAGTCCTCGACAGTGTCGCCGAAGAGGCCAACCTGGGAGATGGGGGCGTCGAGAAAGCGAACTTTGTCAATGTCCTTCATCTCAACCAGGTACAGCCAAAGATGCCGTTCCTGGACCACCAGGGTGGACATCGTCTGACCCAGGGTGCGCGCCGTGACTTTCGCCACCCGGAGGGCGAGGTCGGTCACCGTGCACAGCTCTTGCAGCAACCCTGGCTCAGAACTACCCTCGTGCAACTCTTTCAGAGCTTTCGCCTGATGGACCTGCAAGATGGCCATGGCGTGCAGGGCAGAAGCCGCCTGTCCAGCGGCAGAGTAAACCTTGGCCGCGAAAGCGGCCGTGGTCTTACCTGCCTTGGACGGGAGACGCGGACGATTCCGCCAGGTAGCCGCGGACTGCGGGCACAAGTGCACCGCAATCGCACGCTCCACCTGCGGAATGTCCACATAGCCCTTGGCGGCTCCACCATCGAGGGTAGTGAGAGTGGAGGAGGCAGAAGACCGTAGTCTGGCCGTGTGAGGTGCCATCCACGTCTTCTGGAGCTCCTCATGCACCTCCGGGAAGAACGGCACTGGGGCGGGACACGGCTGAGAGCTGCGCCCCGAACCCAGAAACCAGTCATCCAACCGCGAGCGCTTGGGACACGGTGGAGGGTTCCACACGAGGCCGATGCCCGCGGCGGCCCGGGCAAGCATGGCTGTTAGCTCAGAGTCCGCCTCCGACTGAGCAACCATCCCAGAGGGCGGAAGCTCGGAGTCGTCGTCGTTCTCTGAACCGTTCAGCCCACCTCCCGATGCAGCGATTGACATCTGATCCTCCTCCGGAGTGCCGAAAGTGACGCGGGGCACCCCCGTGGAGGGCAGCTCGACGGCACATGGTGTTGTGGAGGAGTGGGAGGTTCATGGGGACGGACCCAACGAAGTGGCTCCCACTGTGGTCCTCAGATCTCCCAGAGCACTAACCGGACCGGCGGCCGCTACAGCCGCCGGTGCTGGGTTAAAGAAGGAGAGTCGCGATCTCAACACCAACATGGACATGCCCTCGCAGTGAGTTTCCGGGTTGAACGACATGTTTCCTGGAAATGGGGATTTTCTCTTGTTTGGTCAGTGTGTCAAAATGGCCACTCAGCAGCGACATGTATATAAACCACGCAGTATTAAAGAGACAGCTTGCACAATGGGTCCAAGTAAAGTCGTTTACAAATGTGTCTGCTGCAGCTCGGTATATGCAACAGTTGAAGATATTAGAAGACATGTTTGTCGTAAGAGTTTTATAGTAAAATATCAATATCAACTCTTCAAAAAGAACACAAAGAATGGCCTTCTCAGCTGCCATAGTTGTGACTCTTGCGTCATCAGAACAGGGTGTTCAACACACCACCGTTTCCGTTTAAAAACTGAATACAGTGAAATGAAGCAACTGATGCTGGTAGATCACATGACAGTAAGAATGTGGCAGATGTGTAGTAATTCAGTGTAGTACCTCAGACAGTCCATGTTTTTGGACATAATAAATGTGTTTGAATTTTAAAAACACAAATTCACCGTGTGTGACCCTCTCAATGGGGAAACTTCTAAAGATGACAGCAAATATCATTTTTTTCTGTTTGCCTTTGTTCTAATAGCAAAATAAAAATCTGTTATAGCATTTCTATGACTTTCCAAAAGAGGAAAAAAATATGGAGAGATTGATTACAGAAGAGAGAAAGATGTCAAATTCACTGTCACTTTGTTTTCACTGGCAGCAGTTCTAATAAAATCCTAAAGCATTTTTAGCAGATTCAAACACACAATCTCTCACTCGCTTGTTCCTCTCTGTGGTTTATGACGTCAGATCTGCATCTCTCAGCTGTCAGTCAGAGGAAATGCAGTGTGAACTGAGGTTGTGTGTCAGAGCACTAGATATCAGCTATATAAACATCAGCGTTTAATTAAATTTCCTGTCTTTGCTGTTTACTTAAATAAGGAGCAGGCTGATTGAAACTCTTACCAACCGCAATTCAAATGCATTCAGTTTTATTCTTACCTCTTGTGTCTAGGACCCTTTTGAGTGAACGGGTGAAGATTGTAGATAGGAGATGCTGTGTGTGGTCCCTGTGAGGTCGAGGTGGAAGGCATGTTTCTTTGCCGGACAAGCAGGAACTTGGCCTGTGAGGTTTACCGCGTTAAGTCTACCATGATTAAATAGCGAACGGATTTATTCATCGTTAGAAGCGTATTGAGTCCGGTTTCCAGTATTTTGGCCCGTACTCGCATTCGCCAGCATGTTTATTAATTCGTTATTACTTAAAATTGTTGCTACTAGATTTCGCGCAGACTCGTTCATAGTTCAACATCTGAACAATCACAAATGAAAAACATGGTGCTTTTATGATGTCAGTTATCAGTTTTCATTGAATATAAGTTTCATTCCATATATTCTGACTTTCATTCCATATATATATATATATATATATATAGAGAGAGAGAGAGAGAGAGAGAGAGAGAGAATATTTTAGAATTAATAATAAATAATATATGTGTATTCAAAACAAAGAGTTTAAAGATGGTTTATTACAGAATAAACACAAAACAAACAGCTGTCCAATAATAGGCCAATTAATTATGCATGTGTGTTTGTAAAGTACTATTTAGGTATTTATTGAAATGTATTTAAAGGGGTGGTTCAATGCAATTTCACTTTTTTAACTTTAGTTAGTGTGTAATGTTGCTGCTTGAGCATAAACAGTATCTGCAAAGTTACAGCGCTCAAAGTTCAATGCTGTTATGGAGGTTTAATGCCTACAAAAATGACCGGTTTGGACTACAACGGGTTGGTGACATCATAAACCCTGCAAAAAACAAAGCAACAAAGTGGGCAAGGCCACGTGGCACAGCATCTGCATAACTGTTACTTCTCCAAAAGACGTCTATGGAGTGGTATCATATAAACCAGGAAGTCAAACGAGCCGTTCATATGACAGTGGAAACAGAGGTGTAGAATAAAGGTAAAATATATTAAAAAAACAGCATTAAAAAAAAAAAAAACGAAGCATTAAGACATGTTAAACTGTGCCCCAAAAACACAATCAAGCCTAGAAAAAAATACTGAACCACCCCTTTAATTTTTATCAGCAGTTCAAGAAATGATTGCAATGTTAAATTTGGATATAACAAAGTGTGTGATGTTTCTAGGGCAGTATATTGGGTAAAATACTCTTCTCACAAATCCATCTATAAGCATTATCACATAAAGCATAATGCCACCATGTGTAATAACTTAGAGCACAGTACTGTCCTATACATCCATTCGGCTCTCCATATACACAGGACCTGAAAATACAGATCAGAGTTAGAAACGATACTGACTGTGAGAATCATTAGATAATAATCAGATCGGTGATTTCTCACTCAGAGTTTGGTGTGCTGCCATCAACCCATTTCCATCTGCCCTCCACTTTATTCAGACCAATCCAGACTTGTACATAACCAGAAATCCTGTTCACAAACTCCTAAAAATATTAAACAACAGTACATTTAATATCATAAAGTGACAACAGACATATGACCAATACTCTCACTCACTTGTTGCGTTGTGTTGTTGATGATGATCAGGTCTGCTCCTCTGTCTCTACAGTATCTTCTGCTCTCATTCCAGCTCTTCATCTCAGAGGAAATGAAGTAAAGACTGGACTGATAGTAAATCCATCCATCTACAGTATAAACACAATAAGCTCTTTATTTCAGTCTTCTCTAAACTACAAGTTACAGCGTGTCTATTTACACCAATGTCTGGTTGACAAAATTAAAACTCATTTAGTAAGTGAGATAGTTGATGTGGAATAACAGTGGAATCAACTTCTGATGTGATCGAACCAAGTTTGAATCCACCTTTCCTGTTCCCATAATTCTCCCTATTCAGACTGCACACAGTATCAACTTGAAGAGTTATTTTTAAAAGAAAAAAGTCCCTAACATTTATTTAACAAACCCTATTTGGAGCAGCTATTTGAAATTACTATTTAATGCATTTCACACTTAGTGCAAATATCCAACAAGCTGTTGTATGATCACATGTAGCAGTTTTCCAAATTAGATCAGTCAGGTTGTTCATTTGGGTTTATAACTTGACACATCTTTGAGTTTAATTTATATTTCTTTTAAATTAGGTCACTTATCCCCAACACAACAGCACCTTTACATGCAACTATATGGCAAATTTATATTTTACACTTTAAATGTTTTTAGATTAGGGTTTGTAGAAGCTTTTCATGTGCTCCATATTATGTGTACCAGAATTACACTTGCTTATGAATACTAACCAGATCATATTCCTTCTATAAAATGACCAGAGAAACTCACCCATTTTACCAAGACTCCTCTGAAGATCACTTTTCTCCTGTTTTAGCTGGTCTCTCTCATCAGTGAGGTTGTCATTCTTGGATATGAGCCGCTGTCTCTCTCCAGTGAACATGACACACAGCACTATGACTGCGGTCAGCAGAAGAACACACAGGAGCATCAAACACACTGCAGCTGCTCTGGAGCTTCTGATCTTCACACCTTCAGCTCCTGAAGATCAACAAACACCCTGTTATACTCTTTATTCACTTCACAGAGTAACTGAAATCGTGAAAACTGAGTAAATGCTTGTATCTTTAAGTCATTATTGATCCCATTTTGCTGTTATGTAAATGTGTACCAGTACCTGTGAGTTCAGATGACTGGATTCTCATTGCGTTACAGTCCGTGGTCTCTTTCTCAAATTTACTGCTTGTAGCATGTTTATTTTCATAGATGTTATCAGTTGCTTTTCTCATCATCATTTCCATTTACACTGTTTCGGTGTTGTCACGATGTCAACTCTCCTGCGTTGTGTTCCTCATCTGTTTGTGTGGCCAGTATTCATGTATTCAGAAAGGAACTGTTTTTGAGGAAAGTCTCAAATATTATTTATGCACAAAGGAACTTTAAAACTCACAGAAAATATTTGTTTCAACAGTGTGCATTGTGTTCATTTAAATGAAGTTCAAATGCATGTATTATCACACAATCAATATCTGTAGGAAGTCTTCAGGTACTTGTTCATTTTTCATTTTCAATGTGGCTGGTTTGTAATTTTGTAATGTTCAGGTTGTTATTGGTAAAAGTCCATACAGCAGATCTGGTTATGTTTGATTGTTTTATTAGTGGAAAAATGTATGCTCTTTTATACTGTTGTGGCAGGACACAGAGGGATTGAAGATTAACAAATAGCGACTACGCCACCCTGGACTTTTACCAGGGACAACCCTAAAAAAATATCCTTTTTAAGGCAACACAGGTTAGCTCACAGGGAATAAGCAGGAGACGTGGATATAAAAAAAATGAATATAAGTTTTATTAAGGATAAAAGACTTTACAAAAGCACAAACACAGCAAAAACAATCACTAAACCAATTAAGGAGAATGAAAAAAAAATAGAAATATAAAATTGGTTTAAACCACATGCAATCAGGGCGACCTGAATAATCAGGGATGTCTGGGTTTCAGGGTGCAGGAGCTGAGGCGTGACAACAGGGAATAAAGGGGCATAACAAGGCCTTCACAGCAAAATCACTGCTCCCTTACACCTGTGCGTAAACACACTCACAAACACACACACGGCACCATGCAACACAGCACTCGTGAAGGACCGCCACCAGAAATCCACCCCTGCCTTTCAGCTCCTGTAACAAACAGAATTAGGTTATACCCTAAACCCAAAATGAGTACAATAGCACTGGCATAAACAGTCACTCCATAAAGACAATACAAATGAAAATAAATTGTCCCTTCAAACAGTAATCCACAAATTAGCTAATAGATACTGAAGTTATAATACCAAGTAAATATAAAGTAGAAAAATAACAAATCAATTACAAACAAAAATAGGAAAGGGAGTAGAAATTCACATTAACCAAGATTTCACAATCAATCACTAATATAAACACAACAAAAGGAAAACACTCATATCCTTAAACAATAAACCAATACAAAAAGGAAAAACAAAAACATAACATTTGTTTACACGATAATTCAAATGATCCAGCCAACGTGCGCACGCACGCACGCACACACACACACACACACACAAAAAAAACAAATTAAACCAAACAATGCAAAACAACAAAGTCACACAAAGCAAGAACGAAACAACGTAATACAAACAGAAAGCAAACCAAAAAAACAAAAGCAAGAGCAGAGTAAAAGCAGCAGCATCCCCGTACGATAGTCCCACGCAGCCCAACGACACGGAGCTAAACGTCCATGAACATGCAACCAGTCTGTGCTTAACGCATCTGCAATAAAGTTACCATTTTAACAATCGACGGAATGAATAGCTGTTAATAAAAACATTCTGTTTGAATACAAAAGGCGCTCCAACTTATAAGTTAAAAACATACCTTATGAGTGTAACCTCCGGAGAACAAACAATCAGGCAGACAATGCATGCTGAGAAGCTGAGGGCTCGTCCAGTCTATCTAAAGACAATATGCACGTTGGGGAGATAAACCCGTGTTTGTTCTGTGAAGCGATCACTCGCACTGGCCGTACTTGAATCAGTCTCACCCAAACCTCAGACTATACACAAACAAAAGATGCCGCTACAATACAAGTGAATTCTTAAATGCACATCACAAACACTTCCACATACCTGCAGAGGGGCAACGTCAACCTAATGCCAGAGACAGGATTAACCAACGTGCCGTTCTGAAAATCAGCCAACATTAGCTACAATTTACCACTAACAACACAGTCAACATCACGCAACATACCTGAATACTGACTAACGGGACCGGAAGAAAGGGGCGGTGACTCGTGACGCCATTTCATCTAACCAGCCAGTTTAAATACACTTCTGCTGCCTGCTGATAGGGGAGCCAATGAGAAGACCAACCAATCACCTGCAAGCAGAAATCCACTAGACCTGCCACACTGTGAAAATTATCCAATAATTTTCAAAAGGACAGATCTTTTGGGCCAATTCTGTTACTACTAGTACTATGTCTTGGCATCCCTAGCACAGTTAGCTACCATCAACTTCAAAAGAGTGCATTTACATATATTATTGCACAGCTAGCTGTGGATTATCCTGGTTATACCATGGTCATTAGCCAGCATTGACAATATAAAGCTATTGTTTGCAGCGCAGTATTTGAAGGGGGGAAAATACAGTTATTTTATTCAATTATGAATTGTTAGATCTATCATTCTGTCCACTCAGCCTGGGCTCATTGTTAATATCATTACATAATCATTTCAATACATAACATTTTCGTAACAATATTTGGATAGAAGCTGAAATGTGTAACGACTCGTCACTCTTGCAGGAATCCATTTGCATGCTTTTATTAGATAAGATCGTGGTCATACGGGCAGGGTCAAACAGGAGCAGACAGGTACTATGGGGACAGGCAGAATCGTGGTCAGATAACAGGCAGTAGGTCAGGACAGGCAGATATCACTCACAGGTCAAGGTAACAGGCAAGAGTCAGAGGCAGGTAGCAAAGGATCAATAACGGGCAGTCAGACAGGATAAATAATGCTCAGAAATGTTCACCACGGCAAAACAAGACTTCGCGGTGTGTTGGTGTGAATGGCAGTCCTTTATAGCCTGGGTAATGCGGTTCAGCTGCAGGTGCAATCAGTCCAAGGTACGGGCTTATGGGAAATGTAGTGCGAGTGTGTGAATGTGTCAGTATTCAGGTGATGGCTCCCTCCGATGGCCAGAGGAGGGAACCACAGAGTTTGTCTCTGTGACAGTCAGAGCACTAGATATCAGTTATTTAAACATCACGTTTATTTAAATTTCCTGTCTTTTCTGTTTACTTAAATAAGGAGCAGACTGATTGAAACTCTTACCAACCTCAAATGCATTGAGTTCTCTTCTTACCTCTTCTGTCTAGGACCCTTTCGAGTGAACGGGTGAAGATTGTAGATAGGAAATGCTGTGTGTGGTCCCTGTGATGTCGAGGTGGAAGGCATGTTTCTTTCTGTTGCCGGACAAGCAGGAACTTGGCCTGTGAGGTTTACCGCGTTAAGTCTACTGCGATTAAATAGCGAATGGATTTCTTCATCGTTAGAAGCATATTGAGTCCGGTTTCCAGTATTTTGGCCCGTACTCACATTCGCCAGCTTGTTTATTAATTCGTTATTACTTAAAATTGTTGCTACTAGATTTCGTGCTGACACACTCATAGTTCAACATCTGAACAATCACAAATGAAAAACATGAGATGGTGCTTTGATGATGTCAGTTATCAGTTTTCACTGAATATAAGTTTCATTCCATATATTCAGACTTTCATTCAATATATTCAGATTCCCATATATATATATATATATATATATATATATATATATATAATATAGAGAGAGAGAGAATATTTTATAATATATGTGTATTCAAAACAAAGAGTTTAAAGATAGTTTATTACAGAATTAACACAAAACAAACAGCTGTCCAATAATAGGCCAATTAATTATGCATGTGTGTTTGTAAAGTACTATTCAGGTATTTATATAAATATATTTAAATTTCATCAGCAGTTTAAGAAATTATTGTAATGTTACATTTGGATTTTAAAAAGCCAATGTATCTAGGGCAGCACATTGGGTAAAATACTCTTCTCACAGATCCATCTATAAACATCATCACATAAATCATAATACCAGAGTGAGCAATAACTAAAAATACAGTTCTGTCCATCTGGAGACACCCAGGACCTGAAAATAAAGATCAGAGTTAAATGCTGCTTTCTGTGTGAAACGATACTGAATGTGAGAATCATTAGATAATAATCAGATCGGTGATTTCTCACTCAGAGTTTGGTGCGCTGCCATCAACCCATTTCCATCTGTTGTCCACTTCACTCAGACCAATCCAGACTCCAGTATTACCAGAAATATTACCAGAAATCCTGTTAACAAACTCCTAAAAAATATTAAACAACCACACATTTAATATCATAAAGTTACAGCAGACAGATGATCAGCTCACAAACTCTCTCACACTCACTAATTCTGTTGTGTTGTTGATGATGATCAGGTCTGCTCCTCTGTCTCTACAGTATCTTCTGCTCTCATTCCAGCTCCTCAGCCCAGAGGAAATGAAGTAAAGACTGGACTGATAGTAAATCCATCCATCTACAGTATAAACACAACCAGCTCTTTATTTCAGTCTTCTCTAAACTACAAGTTACAGCGTGTCTATTTACACCAATGTCTGGTTGACGAAATGAAAACTCATTTAGTAAGTGAGATAGTTGATGTGGAATAACAGTGGAATCAACTTCTGATGTGATCGAACCAAGTTTGAAATCAACCTTTTCCGCTCCAATTATTCTCCCTATTCTGACTGCACACAGTATCATCTCAAAGAGGTGTTTTTAAATGAAATAAAGTCCCTAACGTTTATTTAACAAACCCATGTGGTTGGTGAATCGACTATGACATGTGCAGCTCATATTGTGACCACTTAAAAAGTCTCTTTCTGGACCTTCGAGGATATCTTTACCGGTCAGATAGACTTAGTGCAAAGAATTTTTTTTTTTCCCCCACTATTTGAAATTACTATGTGCTTAGTGCAAATATCCAACAAGCTGTTGTATGATCACATGTAGCAGTTTTCCAAATTAGATCAGTCAGGTTGTTCATTTGGGTTTATAACTTGACACATCTTTGAGGTTAAATTATATTTCTTTTAAATTAGGTCACTTAACCCCAACACAACAGCACCTTTACATGCAGCTATATGGCAAATTTACATTTTACACTTAGATTAGGGTTTGTAGAAGCTTTTCATGTGCTCCATATTATGTGTACCAGAATTACACTTGCTTATGAATACTAACCAGATCATATTCCTGCTATAAAATGACCAGAGAAACTCACCCATTTTACCAAGACTCCTCTGAAGATCACTTTTCTCCTGTTTTAGCTGGTCATTCTCATCAGTGAGGTTGTCAATCTTGGATATGAGCTGCTGTCTCTCTCCAGTGAACATGACACACAGCACTATGACTGCGGTCAGCAGAAGAACACACAGGAGCATCAAACACACTGCAGCTGCTCTGGAGCTTCTGATCTTCACACCTTCAGCTCCTGGAGATCAACAAACACCCTGTTATACTCTTCATTCACTTCACAGAGTAACTGAAATCGTGAAAACTGAGTAAATGCTTGTATCTTTAAGTCATTATTGATCCCATTTTTGCTGTTGTGTTGTGTGATGAAATGTGTATCAGTACCTGTGAGTTCAGATGACTGGATTCTCATTGCGTTACAATCCGTGGTCTCTTTTTTAAATTTACCGCTTGTAACATCATAATTTTCATAGATGTCATCAGTTGATATTCCCGTCATCATTTCCATTTACACTTTTGGAGAGTTTCGGTGTTGTTAAGATGTCAACTCTCCTGCGTTGTGTTCCTCATCTGTTTGTGTGGCCAGTATTTATGCATAAAGGAACTGTTTTTGAGGAAAGTCTCAAATATTATTTATGCATAAAGGAACTTTACAACTCACAGAAAATATTTGTTTCAACAATGTGGATTGTGTTCATTTAAATGAGGTTCAGATGTATGTATTATCACACAATCACTCAGTATCTGTAGGAAGTCTTCAGGGGCTTGTTCATTTTCAATGTGGCTGGTGTTGGGAAACATTTTGAAATGTTCAGGTTGTTATTGGTACATTAAAAGTCCATACAGCGGATCTGGTTATGTTTGATGGTTTTATCAGTGGAAAAAATGTATGCTCTTTTATACTGTTCAAATTATTCAATGATTTTCAAAAGGACAGATCTTTTGGGCCAAATCTGTTACTACTAGTACTATGTCTTTTGGCATCCCTAGCACATTTAGCTATCCATCAACTTCAAAAGAGTGCTTTTACATATATTATTGCACAGCTAGCTGTTGATTTTGATGATTTAACAATTTTAGACAATTCTTCCTCTCCTAAAGAAGTAAATGAATTGAATTTTTCCTCAGGGACACTACAATACACTATCTGATGCGATACTGTAGTAGACGGTTGCATGGTTATAATTTTCTCTCTAATATTATCATCTTGCAAGTTTGAAGTTCATAAAGTTGTTACTGCTGTGCTCTTTGAAAACATCAGAAGTTGAAGCTTTATTTCTTGTTAATTAAGCCACTGTATCAAATAAATACCTAGGGTTGTTTTTATTTTCTTCTAAGAGATTTGAAAAATAGGCAGATCTAGCAGTTGTTAAGGCCTTTCTGTACTCAATCACTCTCTCTCTCTCCACGAAATGCGAAAAACCTCTAGTTTTGTTTTCTTCCAGCTGCGCTCCATTTTTCTGGCTGCTCTCTTAAGGGCCCGAGTGTGCTCATTGTTAAGGAGTTCTCAAAGCACAAGTCTGGAGCGGGGAAGAAGTGAACCTGAATATAAGTCAAACACTTCCTCCTGTGGCCCAGACTCATTTGCTGTTTTTTCATTTCTTATATATTGTGTATGAGTGAGTGAACTCAGTATTACAACTTAGGTGTGCTCTTTAACAGAGAGAGAATTGACGTTGTTTAATATTCTTTGATTTTGTTTGTTTTACGTTGCCTATGTTTGCTGACATCTTATGTTCTTTTTTCTTTAAGGGAATGTAGGGGGAGGGTGCCATTTTTTTTGTTTGTACTTCTATCTTTTTCTCTTGGTTATGGCCAGGGAGGGAGAGAGGGAAGATTTATGCATTTTATTTGTGCGTTATCTTTGTCCAGGTAAGTTAGAAAATTATTGGGTTAGTTAGTTTGGGTTTTGTTTGTTATGTTGGCCTAGCCCTCCCCTGAAGTTTTGTTCCCAATCCCTTTGTTAACATTCGGAGATTCTTTCAATAAAAAAAAAAACTAATTTGAATTGGTGTTTGTGTTGATTCTGGGACGGGAGGTTGGATTGCCCTGGTTCTCTCTCCAAGACTTTTTTTTTCTTTAGTTATTTTTTACTTATTTTCTTATTTTGTTACTAGCTCCCCACCCCTAGATGGGCAGTTATGTAACAATGGACAAGGATTTTTTTTTTTTTTGGTTTCACAGCAGCTCTAGGAAAAAGTTATTATCCAGCTAAAGTAAGTAGTAAAAAATGTTAATTATTAACTTTGGGGCTGCTTAAATGACACCGTTTTAACTGAAAACAGAAGACTTTTAATGCACTCTTTCCATTCATTTATGTGTTTAGTTTATAGGTATGTGCATTTGAATGTGTATGTGTGCAGACGCTTAGTCTTTCTTCACAAAGTGACATCACCAAATAAATTATAGATACATATTGTAACAACTCTAAGTTACCTTTAAATGTTGTTTTTTTCTGTGCCATTAGGGGGCGCTAACCATTTTTAGATGGGTATTTAGACAGGTACTATACCTGAGGACTGAGGAAGTAGGCAAGCATTTGGATGGAGGAAGCAATGGCTTCCTTGTGCTGTTCAAGCTTTCTTCCTGAGGTCCTATGATTGAGGAATTGTTTCCTTTTGGTCAAGAAGTAAGTAGGGTTGGTTTTTCATGAATTGTATATTTTGGTGATTTGAATTTAATGTGTAATTGTATGGTGTATGTATTGATCACTGAGACAATCAAACATGCTAATTGTGAATGTGTTTTTTGTTTAGATGGACCTTTATTTTTATGCTTTCTTTCTTATGAAGAAAGTAGGTGAAAAGGTTTGTTTCCACTGCCCGCTTGGTTGGTCGTTGGATTTATGAACACTTTGGGGCGATTTAAACAAACACAAGATTCAGTTTAGCATCAAGTTTGATTTGCTTCTGTCAACTTTGGAATATTCCTAATTGAACATTGTTTTCTAAAAGAGTTGACTTTTGCATGGACATTGCGATTTCAACAATTACCAAACATCGTTGGCTTCATTACCATTACCATTCTTATTTCTGGTCCATACTACCTACCATTGAACATGTCTTGAACATTTCTTCATTATTTTTTTTATTTATTTTTTTTGCTTCAAATGCTGTGTTTGATAAACTAAAGAAGGTCAATATATCAGTACCTAGTTTTAAGCTTTCTGACCTCACTCTATGTAACTTAAACTCAAATAAGGGAAGTGGTTATAATATTATAATAATAATTCACTCAGTTCTTCACTCTCCTCCTTCACTTCCATCAGGTCTGAAAGAAAGAAAAAAACTTTCACTAATATATCCACTAATTTCATTTTCAGTCAATCAAAATAATTCAAATAGAGAAATATGGAGTGAATATAGATAAAAAGAACACCAGAAACACAAGAATTGTATATTTTTACATTTTGGAATGATTATTACGCCACAGAGTATGACATCATATCACAACCCTTTCAGTGTCTGTAGAAATTTCACACGCTCAAAGTCTAGAGTAACCATGACTTTAACTAGTTTTAAATGAACATTTTTTATTAGCTTTATCAGTGTCCTACATCACTAAACCTTGTAACTTCTGGTGTCATTTTCCTCATTTTTCAAAAACAGAGGATTTCTTAAACTGTGAAAAAGTAAAATATATTTAAAAAATATCCATCAAGATTTATAATGGTTGTGAATTAATGCATTCTGAAGCGAACTGATGCATTTGTGTATGACAAATATCCTAGAATGGTTTGAGGGTGAGTAAATCATGAGATAATTTTCATTTTTGCGCATACTATCCCTTTAAGTAAACAGTGTTTGACAGCACCAGCTTTTCTCTGTCCGAGTCAAGCAATAAATCTGATGCAACCTGTTAACAGATCAAATATTCACACATCTCTGTGATCTCCCAGATGAAGGTTAGATTTAAAGTAACTAGTTTGTGAATGACTCATAATTGTATCCTAATTTAGTTACTTGGTGTTTGGTAATGAAGGGCCTACTTTGCATCAGCAACACTGACTCACTGTCAAACAAGTCATTCATAAGAAGACAACTGATGGCATCATAGCAACTATTTTTCAACCAATTAATAATTTGATTGTTAATCATAAATATAGGGGACTGCTGCTCTGTATAATAGTTTTCAAGAACATTATGTAAATTGGTAAACTATTTAGCCTAGGCTACTAAAACAAACACCAAGATTTTAGAAATTTAGCCAAAAATCAATTTTCATCAATTTTCTGTTCTGATCTCAGTAAGTCTGGGCAAACTACAAAAATACAAACACTAAAAAGTATTTTGATACAAAATATGAAGCCATTTTCATCAGCCCTATCAAATACAAATGACAAAATACTATTTTATATTTGAAATATGTATTTGAAATACATGTATCATAAATACTGCACATCACTGAATATTGTTTTTTTAAAGCCAGTTGAAATAGCGCTGACTTAATCAACAACACTAACGTGCTAATCAGGAGAAACATTGAGCCGATCCAGTTAGAATACTTCAACCAACAATTCACCAACATTTATCATTGATTTACTGTGGTAACACTAACTGTAACCGTGGTATATTGTCAGAAATGTAGGTTAATATCTTATTTTATTTAATTTTTAATGTAGACTTGTATTAAATGCCAATAATGCCATATTACAGACTATTTCTGTCATAAACTTGCAGTTTTGTGCATTAGTATTTATATTAAATGTGTTTATAGACTAAATATCTTAAAGCCTTTCTAGATATAGAAACAATATTTTTACCTTTTACCATGTAGTGAGGTACCATGTGTGGTTTAACCTGCGGTGATCTAATTAGAGTACTTTTAATTTAAATAAGAATGAGTTCTAACTCAGTAATAATATTTAAATTTCACCCTTTAAAAACAAGGTTAAGTTTTATAGATATAGTTTGTGTATTAAATTTGCATCTGTGCCCTATCTCAACCTACTCTACTGTCAGCTCAAGCTTTTGACAAATCTGTTATGTTTTCAAGAAACAAAACATGTAGGCCTAAAGAAGAAAAAAATAAAAAATAAATAAATAATAATAATAATAATAATATATATATATATATATATATATGGAAAAGGAACCGGCCCCCAGATGTGTCCACGACATCGAATCTGACTTCGGTAAAGTTGGTTTTATATTTGCACATTTGGACTTCTGATAAATTCAGACTTTCCAATAAATGTGCAATAAATTAATGTTTGCGAATTTTAAGCAGCGACATGATATTGACAACCAACGATTGTCAACTTACAACATTTTTCACAGTCGATCAAAATAGGCAAGTATTGTTTTAATGGTATATTTACTTGTGAATGTCCACTTAATGTCCAATGTAGTGTGATTAACAAGACTATTGAATACGGATGTCCGAATGTGCGAATATAAAACCAACTTTACCCAAGTTCGAATCTGGCCCCCTTTTAAAAAAATTTGGACACCCCTGATCTAAAATAAAAGAGCTAAAATAATATTTAGTTTGACCTGATGTTGACAATCAATATGAAAGTTTCTCAAAGCTCCACTTTCTGACTGGAAAAAAATTATATTTTTCATAGTTTGACTGTTTCTCTAAATGTGCAGAAGTGCTTGAATCTTTCTAACATGAATGTTGTTCAGCATCATGAATGAATGAAGAATAAACACCAACCTCTTTGTTCTTCAGTATCTTCAGTGTGTTTCATTCTGCAGGGTTCTGGATCACTCATGTTCTCACTGTCCTCTTTAATAAACTCAGTCTTTGCAGATTTCAGCTCTTCCTGATGCTCTGATGCTCGTCTGATGGGAATATTCCAGCATTTATTGATGAACTGCTGTGGGAGGAGCTTCACTGATGTGTGTGATGTGGGAGGAGCTGATCTGCCAAAATCAAAAATATATCATCAACGGAGTTTGTTTTTATACTAATTGAATTATGTCTATCTGTTCTATTGTAAAGTAACTGATGCTAATTCACAAATTCATTTTATTGTTTACCCAAACATTATTCTGTTTCTTTATTGAAATATAGACAGATATCTAAAATTTGGAAAATAAAATAAATTCTTCCAAATGTAAATAAGGAAAAGAAATGAAGCATAAAGAGAGAAATAACTGTTTATTTTTATAGTAATCAAATCCCCTCAGTCTGTTGACAGCAATGAAATGAGCTTTAAGTGTCAATTTACAGCAGATCTGAAGACATCAGCATAATAAATGAGGTGAAAACAGGAACTATTGACATGAAATAAAGAGTGTTTTCAGCAGTTTCTCTGTTAATATTGATGATCCTCAGACTATCAACACTCATTCAACAAGACATTCAGATCATCTCACTTTATTCTGAGTGTTTGCTGTTAGAAACTGATTATTTGAGTCAGGATATATGAGAAAAGACTATAAAACTGCTCTATTGAAAGACAATACTGATATTTCTCATATTTTGATATTATAACAACATTGATTGTAATAAAGTAATTAGATCTTTAACATGGAACAGTTTTTATGTGCAGAAACTGAAAACTCTCCCCGTCTCAGACTTATATTTATATGCTCATTTAGCTAAAACTATCATAAACGTTTTGATTTTAATTTTAGTATGATGTTATTACACAGTGTGTTATATATAATTATATGTTTTATTTATAATGATGTAATTTAAAAGAACAGAATTGTGTGGTCTGTTCAAATGAAATGTGTGTTAATTTATCTTTAGTTTCTTCTTTTCTCACAGTGATGGAGTGTGAAAGCAGGAGATACCAACACAAGCTCTACAGATGAGCCTGATATGAAACACCAAAAACAATCCTGAGGAGTTTAAATGTGTGATGATGAACAAAGCTCATATTAATCTCCAGATAATACTACATAAATATAACAAAACATATTCAAATGTCATATATATTGTCAGTCGGTGAGTGTTTTTATCATTCAGCTTTAACCCTGTGATTATTCAGGTAGGGTCAGGATAGTCAGATCTGCCTCAATCATAAAGTTCTCACCGCTGCAGGCTGAAGATCTTCAGGAATGATGGAGAAACTCTCCTGTGCTTCTGTTTTGAGCCTCAGTTTAAGGAAAGTCTCACAGGAGGCGGTCATAACAATAAAAACACTGATTTCAGTGGTTACGATATAAAGAAGATACAACTTAAATCAGCTTAAGCTAAAAATCTCTATAATCTACACTTAATGCAGTTGATCTGAGGAAACCTTTCACTCCTCAGACTCTCATTCTGGTTTATATTTCTGAAAACTCATTTTAGTGTATTTCATTAACAGTGAGTTTACACTTTAATTCTTCCTCTCTAATCTACATGTAGCCTTTACTGGACAAACTGTGATCCGTATGGGTTTAATACTGAACACTGCTTTGATATCTTATATACGGGATAACAGTATTATCTTTCAATAGAGCAGTTATTTCATAGTCTTTTCTCGTATACCCTGAATCAAATAATCAATGTTGATAGTCTGAGGATCATCAATATTAACAGAGCTGCTGATAAAACTCTTCATTTTGTGAGGATTATTGGCTATTTTTGACCAATAATTGGAACAAAACACATGTTGAAGGATAATGAGCAAAGTTAAGTTATTTATCTCACTCCAATATAAATAATCAATCTTTCTTTTAACTAATAGAACTAAAGATAAGATTAAACCAGAATAAAGAAAGTTATAATCACTTTAGCTTTCAGCATTATCAGTAACAAGTGGAAAGATTCTCAAAGCCTTTAAAGCCGGAAAAGTTGTAGAACTGAACAACATATTGTTTAGAAAAAAAAAATACCTACACCAAAATTAACTTACAGGAGACCAGAAGACCATAAACCTGAAGGATAATGGCTGGTGATCAAGAGAGAGAGAGAGAGAGTGCATTAACATATTCCCCTCAATGAATGTTTCAGCAGTATTATCTAGTTCATTAGGATACTTTAATATCTCTATTAAGTTCAGCACAGTTCTGTTCAGTTTATAAATTAAATGTTAAATGAGACCAAACATGTTTGAAGACACTAGTAGATCAATAGTATGTAGTGAAGAAGCGTGTGTCCTGTGAAGATGGCACAGTTTAGAGGTGTAAGAGACACAACAGTCCTCAATCAGCATAATGACGATCCCCTCGCATCTGATTCAGAGCATTAGCATACTGTAATGATGATGAAGGCCATTGTCCCACATTTAATTCACATGAATACTTTTAAAGTGATAACAGCTGTGCTAGGACAGTCAAGAGCTCAACCCATATTTCATGTCAGTAGTTCCTGTTTTCACCTCATTTATTATGCTGATGTCTTCAGATCTGCTGTAAATGGACACTTAAACTAATTTCATTGCTGTCAACAGACTGAAGGGATTTGATGACTACAGATATGTGTGTTTATTCCTGTGTTTATGTTAAAGTCTGCGTGAACCGGAAGTTGCAAACGACTTTTCTCCAGTGTTGTGACGTATATCTAAGTGAAACAGAATATTGAATAGAGGGCAGAGTTTTACGTTAGCGCTCCTCCTCTCCATCTTTCGCTCATTGCAGACAAACGGTTGCAGAGGAGTGGTTGGCGCATTTTCAACCCAAGCCGTCAAACTGACGTAATCAGAGAAGAAAAGCCATTCCAGACCAAAAGTAACATTTCAGATTTTGATTAAAGATTACCGTGACAAACAATTTCTTTCTGTGTTTTAACTTGCACGGATTAATTGTTCACCACAAGACTAGTAATATGCACTAACAAAGTAAATAGGGTCGATTTTGATTTCATAATGTTTTTCCAGTGAAGCTCATCCCACAGCAGTTCCCACATAAGTGAAGTGGTTCCCCCACAGAAGTGGCAGAAGCCATGAAACTGGCAATTTTATTCAAAGATTAATCAGTTCAACTTTAAAGTAGTTTCACAGACACTCAGTATCTGGTGAGTTTGAGCAATCTGGGACATTTTAGTCTTCTGTAGTTCATTGTGATTGTCAGATGAACCAATCGGATTGAATAAGATTGTTAAAATGATGGAGCAAGAAAAGAACACATCAGAGGTTTGCTGTCTCACATTATGCCAATTCACTCAGAGATTCAGGTTTATTATAGCAATAAGAAAACAATGACAGTTTTACATTTTTCTTTGATCTGAATATCCAGGATATAAGAATATACAGAATTATAAAATTATAAAAGAATATTCCGAATTATAAAATGAAACTGACATCACGAAAGCAGGTAATATATGATGAAATAAGCTGACAGGGTTTTAAAAGACAGGAACAGTAACAATTTATCCAATTTTATGCCATAAGATAAAAAAAAAGTAAATGCATGACAAAATTAGATGAACCCTTTTATTCACAAAGAACAGTGCTCTTCTCAAGGCATGGGATATCATTCCAGTTACTCAGGGAGTGTATTGGATTCATAATAACACAGTCCTCATTTCCATTATTGTTACTCGGCTCACCTCTCATCCAGAACCTGAATAACAGAATAGAACCCCAAATTCACGAGTCAGCCATTCAAAAGTAAACTAAAGCAGTACAGAAGCAAGAGTGGAAGTAAACAGAGAAGTAAAAGAGAGATGAAGTTGAGTTTTATTCTAAAATAATGTATTTGTTGGAAGAGTCTTTGATTGTGGTTGTACTTGTGTCTTCAGCTGTTTTAGGTAAAGGTTATGAAATATTAATAAAATATACTCAGTAGTTGTCTGTGAGTGTTTTAGCACTTACCCTCGATTGAGTGGTGTATTATCCACCCATTTCATGTTGCCTTCGATCTCTAAGTCATTCAATCCAATCCACACGGACACATGCATCTTCCCCCTGACAAATGAAGATACCATCCTCTGTGTGTGAACAAAAACATGAATAAGTGTGATTCCTCTCTTTCATTAACAGACACTCCCCTTACAGAAACAAAATATGTTTCTGTTTATTTATGATCAATATATTAAATGGTTTAATTATATTGAAAAACTATAAAACAATATATTCTGTTAATATATTACAATATGTTGAATAATACATAATACAATGCCGCTTTTCATATGTTGAAAAATATGTTACTATATATTTACTATCACTGTAAAATGTAATTAGTTGAGTATAGTTAGAGAACTTGAGGAAACCAATTGCCTTACATTTCTAAATCATGTTTAACTCAAAGTTGTAACTTGTTGTTTCTTTAGACACTTTCCAAATCATGTACTACCAGTTGTAATGATTTCTCAGAGTATTTTTGTTATGTGCATCTGTCTTGTATCTACTATTCTTTGTGTTTGTTGTTAATACTATCCATTTTCTATGTTGTTTACTCCATACTACGCTATATGTCTCTATTTTTTTTATAATTTCTGTTTCTGGACTGGACAAATGTCTACTATCCACTTAATTGGGTATGTTAAATGACTCTGTCATGTTATTGTAAAGCATCCTTGAACTTGGGAAAGGAGCTAAATAAATTAAACATTATTATTATTATTATTAATAATGCAAAGTCATACAAATATGTATCGCCGTCGATATTGAACGCGATATTGCGTGGCTTATCAGTGATCTACGGTTCTGTCTATTAAATGCCGCTCCATTTGAAAGCAGGTGATGGCGATTTAGCGGTAATCAGGGAACCGGCTTTACTGAAGAAATGCGCGTGACAAAAGCATTCGATACATCGCCCAGCCCTACTATATATAGACACATGCAGACATCAAGAATCAGCATATGACTCTTAAAAATGACTCTTCATGCTGCAATGCATGCTGGGTGTAACTGACAGAGAAGTCAGTTTATATTTCATGCTTATTTAATTATTTTATAAATGTTTTGCTAAAGATCTTTTAATTTGAAACTGCTTGGTAAAGAGCGGTTTGAAGGGAGACTTTTATTATGAAAGCACGGCGTGAATCAGGAAGAAAGATGTCTGCACCGCATGGAAAGATGATGCATTTTCCACATTTGTAAATGTTTATATCAATTCATCTGGAGTTAAAAAGGATATCAGATGCAAGATTAAGTTCTCCTTTGGTAATAACCAGCCAATGAAGTAAGTTTTTCATTTATATTGTATGTGATTGATGTGGATTGTGTTGCTATGTGGAAAAGAGCAATATCTGTGCAAAGACTATAGTTATGCTGTTAAAGTGAATTTAACTCTGATTAAAAGGTTTACAAAGAAAATGTTTATTTATTTTATTTATGTATGTCCTTTATATTCTTTATTTCAACTTTATTTTTGAGTATTTAGTTCTCACAGCAACTTGAGTTGGAAGCAGTCAATAAATTGCCAGTCATCAGATAATCTATTATTGAATAGAATGTATTATTCAATATATTATTTTAAATTGTTTATATAATTTAATATATTGATCAAAAATAAGTGAATAATACTATATTCCTTCCACAAAGATCACTTGCACAAACCCACCTGCTTCTCAAAACTCTTGATAATGACCAGATCTCCACCATGATTCTTGCAAAACTGTTCTCCATCAGACCAGGTCATCGGTTCCGGGGAGATGAAAAACCCATCCAAGCTAAACACATTTCCTAACAAAAACACATAATTTGTAACTGAATGTATTAATGATTCTGTTAAAACGCTCTGTTTGAAGGAGTCCAGGTTGTCTTGCTCCAGACGCAGTCGTATGCAAATGATTGTGCCCCTGTGACGTCACATAACATCTCTGTTCCAAACTAGGCTTTTTTTACTGCTTGATTACATTAATGCTTTTTTATTGATGACGAGGATGTTTTAAGTTATGGAACTTGTAGGATGCAATAATGATACAAAGACCTCTTATATGACAAAAGACCAAAGAAAATGTGATTTCTCATGTCATGACCCCTTTAAATCTGGGTACTTTTACTTAAATTTGAGTACATTTCTAATGAAAAACTTTTACTTTGTTACGCTGGGGGACGTTCCTCTTGTTACTTTATTTTAATGCATGTTAAGAAATAAATAAGTTATTCTAATTGGTTTGAATGATTTGCTGAGATCGTCTGAATCATCTGAAGCGGTCGTAACAGGAAATTTAAGAAAACCAGGAGCGTTGGACGAAGTGCCAGTGGATCTAGAGTCAATTGAAAACAAATCTGCAAATGCATCCTATTGTTTGCCAGCGATGAAGATATTTATTGGGCCTAGTTGAACATCTGCGTTTGCTGTCTCTGAACGACTCAGGTAGGCTTCAGCTCCATTCGATTACATTTCAAGTAATATAACACCACTACTACAAAGTATGGCATTACCAGTTTTTTGAATACCTTCACTACCATTGTTTACAGAGTATGAAATGATCAAATGAACACCCGTCAATGGGTATTGCACAGTGGCAGCGACCTGTATTACTTTTACTCGAGTAAACATTTACTTGTACTTTTACTTGAGTACAGTTCTTGCATACTCTACCCACCTCTGCTAACTTACTATTTTCCATTTAAGCAGTAATATATTGTAGGAAACAACATCAAAGCCGACACTCAGAGACTGTCTGAAATCAGAACCTATACCCTCATTCACTATTCCCTACAATTTACTATAGTCCACCTAATGAAGTGAGTGAACAAGTGAATTCAGACACTGAGAAAGATGTCATATGTTACTATGAAAATCTTAAAGGGGTAGTTCACCCAAAAATGAAAATTTGATGTTTATCTGCTTACCCCCAGCGCATCCAAGATGTAGGTGACTTTGTTTCTTCAGTAGAACACAAATGATGATTTTTAACTCCAACCGCTGCCGTCTGTCAGTCAAATAATGGGAGTGGATGGGGACTTCTGCTATAAGAGTAAATAAAACTTGCACAGACAAATCCAAATTAGAGAAACCGAACAGTATTTATATCATTTTTTTACCTCTAAAACACCACTATGTCCAACTGCGTTCAGCACTCGGTTAGTGAGGTCTGATCGCGCTCTGACAGCGGCAGTGATGTCTGACACTCATTGAAGTATATGCGCGAGACATCACTGCCGCTGTCAGAACGCGATCAGACCTTACTAACCGAGTGCTGAACGCAGTTGGACATAGTGGTGTTTTAGAGGTAAAAAATGATATAAATACTGTTCGGTTTCTCGCACAAACCAATCGTTTCGTGTCTTAGGACATCAATGTGTCGTCACGAGCTGCAGGGTTTAATTTGGATTTGTCTGAGCAAGTTTTATAGACGATGTTCCCATCCACTGCCATTATTTGACTGACAGAAGGCAGCGGTTGGAGTTAAAAATCATCATTTGTGTTTTACTGAAGAAACAAAGTCACCTACATCTTGGATGCGCTGGGGGTAAGCAGATAAACATCAAATTTTCATTTTTGGGTGAACTATCCCTTTTTAATAGTTACTTGAGTAAGAGTAAAAAAGTATTCAATGAAAAAACTACTCAAGTAGCTAGTTACTAATATAAAAAAGAGACGAGCAGAAACACAATGCTACATCTGACTTCAGCCACAGCCTTAGATAAAATCAACTGAAGATAAAAGAAACTGAATCTCTGAAGATCTGAGGATTAAACGACTCCACAAACAGCATTACCAGCTTCACTTATTACTAGCCAGATTGACTTTATTCCAGAAGTTCCTACTGAGAATTAACAGATGTTCAAATGTTATGCTATTTTATAGAAAATGTTTTGTTTGAAGTCACCATTACTGCAAATAATGTTGCTTTAGTTTAGCTCTTGACTTTTTTACATTAGTTTTTCTTTGGCTGTTGTAACAGTATTTTTATAAAATATGGATTGATGAATACATAATCATCATGTAGTGGTCTGATAAATGATCTTATAAGTTTAATCTTTGATTATGTAGGTGATGTGCTACTTTATTTATAGCAGCCCTGTGTTTCTACAGCACAAGATCCAACAGTGTTATTTTTAAAAGAGATTCTGTGAAAAAAAAGAAAAAAAAAAATTAACTACTTTGTCATTTAAACGCACACAGATATTAAGAATAAACATGAGAATCTCAACAATAGTGACAATCAAGAAAATCAGATAAAAAGATCAACTCTGAATATCACAAAACAAGCTACTTAAAAAGTCACAACAAAAACAGCAAAAGTAAAAATAAATGAAAATACTAAGATAGTTAAGCTGCATAAATTATTCATGCCACAGTTCATGCTGGGAGACATGGATGGTTTTTGATTGGTGGTACCCAGCATGCACTGCAACATTAGGCTTTAGGCTTGTTCAAGATGCATCGGCGCTGCACAGATTAATCGCCGCATGACATCAAACTACCGCGAGAGCGTTCGGAGAGAATACGACTTCTCATGCTTATGAATCTCTGTCGCGGCACTTTGATGTCATACACCGATCGGTCTGCGCAGCACCAATGCATCTTGATCAAGCCTGTTATCTTGATTGTCAACATTGTTGAGATTAATATGTTGATTCTTGATGTCTGTGTGTGTTCAAGTGATGAAGTAGCTTGAAATTTTTTCTGCAAAATAACCTTTAAAAATCCTTCAGATTAAATTAACACAGTTGGAGCTCATGCTGCAGAATCACAGGTCTACTATAATCAATAATACAAAATTGTAGTACAGTCGTATAATCGGATATCAGACTTTAAATAAGACCAGTGGTTCAGGTCATCACATGATAATTGTATATGTCCAAACATAACCAACAACACCTGGTCATGTTTTCTTTTTGGCTTTTTTCCTATAACAAATGCGCTTTATAAACACTCAGTTAAAGCAACCAGAGAAAAAAAAAAATTATGTTAAAATATCAAGGATCATGAGCCCAACTAGAGCATACACTGATCACCATCAAAATATTATTCATCAAACCAAAATATTATTCTCAATAAAACATCAACATCTAAATCTACCCGATTTTCATTCTCAACCAAAATTTCATGTCCGACCAACATTAGTGTTGTTGGAGTCCAACATCTTCCTGACACTACACTGCGTTCCAAATTATTATGCAAGTGACATATCGGTAAGATTTCAGTATAATAAACATTCAGATTTTAGTTTTTCTAAGAAAATGTTTGTTTGTTTATTTATCCATGTCTTTTTAGATAACTGGTATCAATCTCAGACAAAATAATTAGCCAGGACTATGGAAACCCTACTTAGAGAGGTTGTTCCACATTATTAAGCAAGTCACAGTTCTCATGCAATATGGGGAGGAAGAAATATCTTTCTGAAGATGAAAAGCATGAAATGGTGCAATGTTGTGCAAAAGGCATGAAAACAACTAATATTGTGTGAAACTGAATGGAGATTATCGAATTATCATAAGATTTGTGAGTGATTTAGAGCACAGCAGAACTCGGTCAGATAAAGGCTTATTAATGAAAGTTCCTATCAAAAAAATTAATTGTATTAAAAGGGCAGCTATAAAAAAAGCCAGTGTTGAGCAGCAAACAGGTATTTGAAGATTCTGCTGTGCTCTAAATCACTCACAAATCTTATGATAATTTGATAATTTCCACACAATATTAGTTGTTTTCATGCCTTTTGCACAACATTGCACCATTTCATGCTTTTCATCTTCAGAAAGATCTTTCTTCCTCCCCATATTGCATGAGAACTGTGACTTGCTTAATAATGTGGAACAACCTCTAAGTAGGGTTTCCATAGATCTGGTGAATTATTTTGTCTGAGATTGATACCAGTTATCTAAAAAGACATGGATAAATAAACAAACAAACATTTTCTTAGAAAAACTAAAATCTGAATGTTTATTCTACTGAAATCTTACTGATTTGTCTCTTGCATAATAATTTGGAACGCAGTGTACATTGACATACTGTGCTTTCTGGGTGTGAATGAGACGGCTTGAGAGTCACATCAGTTAAGTATTCATAAAAATGTGAAGATGACACTTACTGGAAGGGGGAGCGCTAAGAGAAACGCTAACAGGGTCACTGGCTTCACTCAATCCCACTTTAGCAACGATCTTGTAGTGGATCACGTAATGCTTTCCAGACTCTAATCCAGTCAGAGTAATGTCTTCATCATATGTGTCTATAAAAAGCCATGGTTCCTCAGCTCCAGAATGTGATTTCACCTGCTTGTACTCCACTCTGTACTGCACTCTCTCTCCAGATGAAGACTTCTGCAGTTTATAGGTCACACCTTGGGGCAGGACTTTCTTCACTATTGGTGGGGATGGCTTGGACATGGGCTGGAACTGTGTGTCTGTCAGTTCCCCTTTTTTATACAGATAGATGGAGCCTCCTGCAATGGAGGGATTGGGGATGGCAGAAATAATGAAGCGGATACTCTTATCATCTTTATTGGCTTCTGCAAACCTCCTGAATTGAGACACATTCTCTATCATCTTTATTATGACTTTGGGATCATTGAACCACTTTCTGAGAGATTTCACAGAAAACGTATTATTACTCCCGTCTAGCTCTTTATGCCTGTCAGATTCCAGAAACTCTTTCAGGGTTGAAAGATATGGGTCTTCATACTTCAGAGATGTGAACGTGAAACACACCACTGCATCAACGTTACGATAAAAGAAAATGGTCATGGGAAAGTATGAGCCTTCAATTTTGATCCCTTCCAATGACTCAGTGACCGAACTCAAGAGGTCAAGTTCAGACTTTGCACCATGTAACCAGTGGTTAAGCATGTCAGCATTGAATGGGGATCTGCTGTGCTTCTTCAGGAATTCTTCCAGAGACTTCTCCTCCATCTTTCCTCCTCGAATAGCAGGTAAGATCCTGCCCACTTCTCCCAGAAGCCTTGACTTGTAAATCATAAACGACTCCTGATATGAGTGCAGCCTCTTTTTAATGTCACTGAAGGCATTGACCATTGCACTTTTGATCAGGTCATTGTATGTCCTCTCTGCTTCTCCCAGCTCCTCGATTATATCTTCAATACTGGAAACCAGACTTGTAGTGATTTCTCTCTCCAGCTGAGCTGCTTTATTGTCCAGTAGATGAAGAGGATAAAGCCAGACTTTTATCGGAACCACACTATTTGGATTCTCCTTTATCAGTTCGGGAAGCTTCTTGTATGTCTGTATGGCTTCTACGTATGTGGTGGGGTTCTGCTCAAGTAAGAAGTCCCCATAAAATGTGCAGATGGTATTCTCAACAATTTTCTTGTCATCTTCATTCATATTTACAGATCCTTCTCCATCAATGGAAAATGAAGAAATGCTCTGGACCATGACATTCAATTTTCCTTCAATCTCCTGCTTTTTTTCTTCATCTGAAATTGTCCGATCAAATACCATGATGGCCTGAGCTCCATACAGCACAGCAACGACCACATGAGTTGCAGTTTTCTGGTCAAACACCTGAGGGTAGGTGATCTGGCTCAGCTGGGACATTGTGAGATGTTCATATCTTGTGGTTACACTGTAATACATTGTAACTCTGGACTGTTGGTGTGAGGATTTGGTGTCATGCAGGAACTTGCCAGATCCTCCCACCTCCACCAGCCCTCCCAAGAAACTGGCCTTCAGAGAAGCACTTACATCCAGGAGGCTGGACTTACTAGAAAGAGAGTCAGAGCTACTAAACTTCTCTTTAGTTCGGTACTGTGGATGAATGTTCACATTTTCATTCAGTGATTTTGTATCCCAGAGAGTAACACCTGAAATGAATAATGGCTTTAACAATTACTATATTTATGAGAAAGTGATGAATTGTTGTAAATGTGCAGGCTTTATAATATTGTCACACAAAGACTTGTAATTGGTGATTCAACATTTGGTGGAAAAAAAAAAATATTTAAATTATTTTTTTTAGGTAGATACACCACCTGGAATGAAGGTATCTTCACGGCAGTCGTAAAGCATACCAAGAGACAGAGGTCTTCCTAGGGCTGCAACTTCAATTGGCCATGGACATAATAAAGAAAAAAGGAAAAAAAGAAAATATTTATAACACATTTCTCCATCATAATAATAATGAATACAGTTCAATGCTGTAGAAATCCATTATAAATAAAATTAAAGCTGTGAGCAGCGATGAAAAGACCCTTGCACCGCCACCCGGTTGCTTTAGGAAGACAAAGCACGGTGGGCAATATGCATTTAAGTATATAAATATAGGAGGACAACATCAGTCATTTCTATTTGCCACACTTCCTGCTGCCAGCTGGTGGCGCTATGACTATAACTAAATTTTTTAGTTTGTAGATGTCTTCAGGCTAGGGCACTTATCAAACCTACAGTTTGAGGCAGAATTTTACATTGTCAAGTCAAGTCAAATTTATTTATATAGCGCTTTTACAATTGGTAATTGTTTCAAAGCAGCTTTACATATTAGAAGCACAGAAAAAAAGGAAGTGGTTAAAAATAAGCTGTACAAACAAGCGTGGTAATATGTAACATATACAAGATGGTGCTACATTAAGCCAAAGTCGGCTGACTCCCAGGGGTGGAAAAAACCCCCTAGGAGAAAAACCCAGCGTGCTAACACTGGGGAAAAAGGTCCTAGGAGGGAAAAAACCCCTTGGAAGATATATATAATATATGTAAATGGATATGGAGATCAAAATCTGAATTATACATTTTATTATAGAGATTAAAAATAGATTACATTGTATGCTCGAGTTACAACAACTTCCTGTTTCATGATAATAATAGCATGCTTTAGCACTCAGCTAAGAGTTGCTACCATTTTTTAGAATGTTTCTAGCATGTTTAGCACTCAATGGCATATTTTAGTAAGTTGCTAGTAGTGCACCACAGTGTTAAACACATCACTTCCTGTTGCCAGTGGATGGCGCTATTACTATAACTGAACATTGTCATTTAGATGTGTTTAGGGGAGGACTGTTCTCAAACATGTGAAGTTTGGAGCAGATCGGACATTGCATGCCTGAGTTACAACAATTTTCTGTTTCATGGCGTTAATCACATGCATTAGTATTTAGCCAAGTGTTTCATTTAAAGTGTTTCTAGCATGTTTGGTACTTCATGGCATATTGCAATGTGTTACTAGGAGTGAATTACAGTGTAAAGCATGCCATTTCCTGTTGCCAGCAGGTGGCGCTATGACTAACTGAACATTGTCGTATAGATGTCTTCAGGCCAGGACTCTTATCACACATGTGAAGTTTGGGACAGATCGGACATAGTATGCCTGAGTAACAACAGCTTCCTCTTTCATGGCGAAACATCGAAATTTGCCAGGCCGCCACGGACACGCCCTTTAGTGAAAACTCAATATCTTCACAAGTTAACTTTGCAAAGCCCTTTAGATTAGACTGAACATATATGATGTTGATCTGATTCAAGCTCTAGGAGGAGTTTGTTGAAGTACAACAAACAAATGGCAAAACTGCAAACATTTTGCAAAGAAAATTCAAAATATCTCACTTCCTGTTGGGTTTTCAGATTTTGCACCCATGGACTTTTTTTGTAGGTATCAGGCTGATAGATGTGTCTACCGAATTTCATCTTGTACGTGAAACATAACGTGAAGGGCGCTTAATTTAAATTTTGACGCTTCTGATGCGTGTACGAAGTTTCATGAGTTTTTGAGTATGTCTAAGCCCTCAAAAATGCGATTCATTTCGGAGAAGAAGAATAACTGAGCAAGCAATTACAATAGTGTCCTCACACCATCAGTGCTCAGGCCCTAAAAATATAGCTGCAGAGGGACTACAGGATCAAGCTAACAACATCCAATAAGCACACAAAATCATATAAAATGCAAAAAGACAACTCATTTCCTTTTTTTATTTTTCAACAAACAATTTAGGATCATACTAGGTAAGATTTAGTCACAGAACCTCTGAGACCTAGACCAGCACTTTCCATGTTACGCCACCAGGCTGATGAAACAGAGAAGTGCCAAAGGCCATGTACACACTGTAAGTTTCAGGAGTGACAACCACATTTAAATGCGGGAATTATGGAGTCAAATTAATGCCTTAAAGTTTTGCACAAAAATAAAGTTTTGCAAAACAAAAAAAAAAGAATTGAGCAATAAAAAAATGTTTTGCAAACAAAAATAAAGAATTGCAAAGGAAAAATAAAGTATTGAGCGGAAAAAAATAAGTTTTGCAAACAAAAATAATAAATTGCAAAATAAAATAAAGTAGTGCAAAAATAAAAATATAATCAATTACAAAAATCAATGACAGCTGTAATCCTATTTTATCTTTGCCACATATATTTCATGCTCAAACCTACTGAATCATTTGCAGCGCTCATTTTATTCTGCGTTTAATTTGAATACTTAATTACATTTTTTGCTTTGGTCCCACTTTATATGCCACTATGTACTAACATTTAAACGAATCATTTGATATATGCACTTATATTGTCTACAACATGTTTTTACATTATACTTGTATTTTAAAAGATTACACTGTTGACCCTTCCCTATTTTTTGATGTACATACAGAGTAGTTAAGGACACCTAATATAAAGTGGGACCAGTACTTTTGTACTTTTACTTAAGTAAAATCGAAAAGGAGTATGTAATACATTTACTGGAGTAATATTTTATTAGGGTATCTGTACTTTGACTTGATTTGTGCTCCGCTGCTGGTTTTGTTCATGGCTTTTTGTTAAAGGGGTGGTTCAGTGTTTTTTTTCTAGGCTTGATTGTGTTTTTGGGGCACAGTTTAACATGTCTTAATGCTTTGTTTTTTTGAAAACGCTGTATTTTTAATATATTTTACCTTTATTCTACACCTCTGTTTCCACTGTCATATGAACGGCTCGTTTGACTTCCTGCTTCTATGAAGCCACTCCCTCCGACATACGCAGTGTGCCCAGATTGGTTAGCAGGTTGGTAGCTGGCCCAGTGTGTCGTGATTCGCTGAAGCGTCCGGAAATGCCACGCCCCTTACCATACGTTGTTACGCACTTAGGTGGAAAGTAAATAATAGCGCCTATATTGCTGTATCAAATTGAGCCGAATCAGACCCAGATGAAGAGGGTCAGGCAGAACCTCTGCAATCACAGCTTTTAAAGGACGTTTATGGATGGTATTTCATTTAGTATTTGTGTCAAAGTGTTTAGATAAGCTGTCACTGCTGTTTGTTAGCTTTCAATATACAGTTTTATCCTGATTAAAGCTTCACTGTAGCCAAATACATGACTGAGTAGTTGCATTTTTGTAAAGGTAGCGTTTAATTTATAGCATGAACAACTGTGTGTCTATGAACAGAGACGTTTGTCGGTGTTTGTTGCAGTAGAACGTAGCTGGCTAGCAAAAACGAGTTGCTCTTTGTATATGTCCTAGATGCATTAAAAATAGCAACAGAACTATAACATTACGTTTAAAAGACAAACAATAAAACACACTTACAGTTTGGGAGCGATAAACAGCAGCTTCTGCTTTTAAAGTGGGAACTGTTCCATCTTTCAGTAAAAACCTTTGTGCAAATCCAGCATTGAACTCGTGTAGATTCTGGAAGCTTCTTCAGCGCCGCATCCAGTGTAGAAAATATCACAGATTATAATGAGTTCTATATCTTTTGATGCGTCGCGTCGCACAGCTCGCGTTC
This sequence comes from Chanodichthys erythropterus, assembly GCF_024489055.1. NCBI lineage: Eukaryota > Metazoa > Chordata > Actinopteri > Cypriniformes > Xenocyprididae > Chanodichthys > Chanodichthys erythropterus. The sequence continues at coordinate 4,769,510 of NC_090223.1, forward strand.
GGTGTAAACAACTCTTCTGCTTCCATTATACTGCTCCACATGGCCTCGCCCACTTTGTTGCGTGATCCCGGGGGCGTGTTTATGTTAATAGCAAGGGTTTATGATGTCACCAACCCGGGAAGAAGCTCGTTGTAGTCCAAACCGGTCGTTTTTGTAGGCATTAAACCTCCATAACTTTAAAAGACAATATCTCAGTTTGCATTGAACTTTCACCGCTGTAACTTTGCAGATACTGTTTATGCTCAAGCAGCAACATTACACACTAACTAAAGTTAAAAAAGTGAAATCGCATTCAACCACCCCTTTAAACTCTCTATTGGGGAATTATTTATTTTAAAAATATCCCTATGGAATAAATTAATAAGAAAATACTTCTAAGGACATTGAATCTGCCCTGTCATATTGCTGATCTTTATTCAGCACATTCACATTTTGTAACATCATTCACATCTTACCTTGAGTCTTTGTTCCTTCAATTCTAGCATTCGCCACAGATACGGTTGCCAGCCATAGATATGAATGCAAGTAAATGAAGTTTGGCTGCTTCAGGTACATTGAAAGTGCCACCATCTTAGAACAGTCAGCGAGAAGATCTGTTTGAACAGAAGTCACAGGAGAAGATGCCTCAGTGTCATCAATAAACTGCCTTTGTGTTGAAAATAGGGTGTCACAATATACAGGTATTGATCAATAGTGATATTTAAAAAATGAAATAATGATGTTATGTTAATTCTACATACAGACAGTGTATGATAATAGAGAAAAATAACACTGCTTGGTGATTGTTTAAAATAATAGTCAGTAATGTCGGGCATTGCTGTTTGAGCTGCGTGCGCTGAAACTGAAGGGTGAATGAAAACCGGCATTTCTAGCAGGATAATAAACCAAAAACAAATGCATCCTTTATGAGATTAATCATGTATATACTGTATATGTAACGTAGGCCAGTGAGAGCTGTGGGGGTAAACCTCTCTCCCCTGGCCTCAAGAGGCACACTAGCGACTGATGCTAGAGGCTGTCATCTTTATCCTCCCTGTTAGTGCACCTGCCTCCTATGTCAGAGACACCAGTTTGAATCCTGCTCGGAGCGGGTCATACAGGACCGGTTACATATAAAACATAAATACCAGTGCTTGAAATGGACCAGTACACAGTGTGCATGTAAGTAAGCCTGCCGCACCCTCCCTTCGTCAGGAGCATGTTGAGCATGTTTGGTTTTGGTAAGTCCCAGGAATACCGGTATTTTTATTTTTCCACTTCAAGCACTGATAAAAACAATGTTTCTACTTACATTTGCACAAAAGGATGCAAATGCACAAGTGAACTTCTGTGATCAAGCCAGCTGCAGTTTGAAAACACACAGTTTTTATTAGATTAATGATTTCTGAAGGATCATGTGATGCTGAAAATTCAGCTTTGATCACAGGAATAAATTATATTTTAAAGTGACATACCCAAAAAATTCTTCATACAGTGGACTACTAGTAAAATTGAAAAAAAAACATTGGAACCAAAAATTATTCAGACACTTTTACCTGACCATGTTTTGCTTAAGTGTCATCTGACATAATTAAGGTTACTGTGATCTTGTCCTATTTTATGACCTTAATAAAAAAAATAGTGAATAAACTAAAGAATGAAATGTTGAAGGTGTCTGAATGAATTTTGGTTTGACTGTATATGTTCTTGATGTCGACCCATTTACTTTCAAGTGGAGGACCCTTTTAACAGAGCGGCATCACAGCATATCATCGAGTGGTAAAGGCTTTACCAGTGTGTAACATTGAGATGTCCTCTTGCTTAATCACTTAATTATCTCAATAACGGCAACACTGCTTCCGTGTTACTTTTACTCTCTGTAGTGCGGACTCTACAGCTTTTTGCTGTGAGGTTAAACGGGTTAAAGGTGTAAGATAAAAAGACACATAAGCGAAATGTATATTAACAGTAATAAACTGTAAATTAAGTTTAAAGCAAACAACAAACTAAGTTTACAGTAAGCAAAAACAGTAATATATTGGCAAATCTGCTGCCAGTAGTTTACTGCAAAAATTACTGTGAAGTCACATTGAACTTAATAGAAAAAATTATGTGAACTCAATGAGAGTAAATGTTGAACTGAAGTGTTATTTTGTGTGTTTTTACACACACACGCACACACGTGATGATATAGTGGTAATGTTCTGTAATAGCAGAATTGAAAGTGTTTCTGTTGTCTGAGTTTTGTGAGGTTTACTGCTGTGCTAAAGAGAGGAGATCCTGTGCTTCAGTCCAGCAGAGGAACAACAAACAATGATGATACTGCATGTTGCTTTGCTCTAAAGCTGTAACTGGATAAGTTGAGTTTTAATTTAGTGCAGCTGTGCTGCCAGCATTTTACAGATAAATTACAGGACAATGTTTACAGTAAAAAAAAACTGTTGAAACTTTGCAGGCGAAACTACTGGCAGTTAATAACTGTAAATTTACACTGCAAAGTTTCTCAGTGGCATTTAATATAAATTGAAATATAAATGACAAATAATATACTTTTACATGGTTGAAAACATTACATTTAATTCACACTTAAGTGTTCTTTAATAAAGTATATTATTTGCGTAATAAGTGCACTTTATAAAAGGGTTTGAGCACTTCAGATGATCAATGACAGTTCAGAGGCAATAATGTAGAAGTGGGCGTTGATCTTCTGCAGATGTCATACTGAGACAAAATATGAAATTGTCAAAATAGAGGTTTTTGTCAGCTTAATCTCTATACAAGCTGTTTTTGGACTAACGAGAAATATTCAAGTTTGACTTTCTGGCTTTATTCACCGTACCACAGGTTTCATGGGGGAAAAACTTACTTTATAATTCAATACAAAAAACTTTAGTCATTTCATTAATTATCTCAATATTTTACATTTCCTTATAAAGAAGGATGGTTATCAATTGTTTCAAATCCTATATTATTAAAAAAAAATCCTTCAGTTACTTTGCAGTCTAGTGATGATTTTTAATTTGAATAAAAACATGTCTATGATTCCCCTGTTATGAGCACATTCACACTAACATCACCTGTTCATATTGATTGAAATGATGAATTACCTGGAGTCTCTGTGTGTCCGTGGGAAGTTCAGAGATGAAATCTTCAGGTAAAGTCTTCAACTGAAGTCTGAAGCTCACTGGATTTCTGTACTGATATTTATACTCAGAAAAAACTGTCCTTTACCCTCATGGACCCAAACTCTGCTGGCCCCGAGATGAGATTTGAGATTGGCACATCATCACAGCATTGTGAGCTTACTGTCATTCATGTCTGTGCCAAAAAGACAAGTTTTGTGGTTTAAGACTGCAAACAACTGGTTTTCATTGTGGCAAAGAAGTGGAAGAAAGCAATGACCCAAAAATGAAAATTGGCATAATTTTCGTTCTATATAACATATAAACATATCATTAATAACATATAAACATTGATTATGTGTGATTGTCAATGTTTATATCAACTATGACCGGACCTCACCTTTACAGTTTGTTTGGTAAATTTGGTGACATCTAGTGGTGTCACAATATAATGTTTAATCAGTCAAAACGTCTGTCTGCATTATTCAGCTGCAGCAATCCATATTAAGGATTTCCTGGAATGCCATTTTAATACTTCTATGGGTCTCACTTGTGGACGCATTCCAAGCTAAAAAGTCATCAAGGCACTTCTGAATCCAGTTATCTTTACTTCCTGTCTCATGAGATACCTTCATCTGATTGATTTTTGAATGCAGTATAGATGGATCCTTCGCTGCCTTGATATCCTGCAATCCTGTGCTTTCCACTCGGTGACAGTGGGGCTAAAAAAACCTAAATGGTGTCTGTCCGAAATCAGTCTCGTGAGGTACAATTTCATGTTTTGAATATCAAGTCAATACTGTAAATAATTAACACACCATTGTGTTGTATATGTTTTAAAAATGGAAAGAGTTAAACTACATTTAAAGGTTTATTTCAAGTATATAAAAAAATCCTAAATAGGAACATAGTAATATACATCGGAGCGTTATGAATCAGCGTATCGAATCATGATTCGGATCGCGTGTCAAACTGCTGAAATCACGTGACTTTGGCGCTCTGAACCGCTGATTCGACACGCTGATTCATAACGCTCTGAAGCTTCCTGAAGCAGTGTTTTGAAATCGGCCATCACTATATAAGTCGTTATTTTGTTTTTTTGGTGCACCAAAAATATTCTCGTGGCTTTATAATATTAATATTGAACCACTGTACTCACATGAACTGATTTAAATATGTTTTTAGTACATTAATGGATCTTGAGAGAGGAAATG